>NC_092168.1:45366498-45476473 GCF_045791955.1 Oncorhynchus clarkii lewisi | reverse complement strand
AAGATGTACAGTGTTATGTAGATAGATGTCGATAGAAAAGCCTTTCTGCAAGAAGAGTTACTGTCTTGAAAACAGTATTGAACATCTTCATGTTTCTCCATTTGTAATAAAATGTAAAAATGCTGAGGTCCTGCTCCTGCTTGGTCCTGTGTGTGACCCTGTCAGGTCCATCTTCTGACAGACTCTTAGCTCTGCCTTTCTGTTTATCCCTGAGTTACTGATAGAAAGAAAAGGTACATTTTCTCAAATTCAAATCATATGAAACCACATTTTATTCTTTGCTGAACAGTGAATTGCGTACTTACAAGCCGTTAAACAACAATGCAGTTTTAAGAAAAAATAAGTGTTAAGTAAAAAATAGATAAGTAAAAAAATAACAGTAAGAAATAATTAAAGAGCAGCAGTAAAATAACAACAGCTAGGCTATATACAGGGGGTACCGGTACAGAGTCAATGGGCGGGGCACCAGTTAGTCGAGGCAACTGAGGTAATATGTACATGTAGGTAGAGTTAAAGAGACTATGCATAGATAATAAACAGAGAGTAGCAGCAGAGTAAAAGAGGAGGGGGGCAATGCAAATGACCAGTTGATAAGTTGTTCAGTAGTCTTATGGCTTGGGGGTAGAAGCTGTTTAGAAGCCTCTTGGACCAAGACTTGGGGCTCCGGTACCGCTTGCCATGCGGTGGTAGAGAGAACAGTCTAGGACCTGGGTGGCTGGGGTATTTGACAGTTTTTAGGGCCTTCCTCTGACACAGCCTGGTATAGAGGTCCTGGATGGCAGAAAGCTTGGCCCCAGTGATGTACTGGGCCGTACTCAATACCCTCTGTAGTGCCTTATGGTCAGAGGCCGAGCAGTTGCCATACCAAGCAGTGAAGCAACCAGGATGCTCTCGATGGTGCAGATGTTGAACTTTTTGAGGATCTGAGGGCCCATGCCAAATCTTTTCACTCTCCTGATGGGGAATGTGCTTTGTCGTGCCCTCTTCACAACTGTCTACATGTGCTTGGACCATGTTAGTTTGTTGGTGATGTGGACACCAAGGAACTTGAACTTGAAGACTTGGAGATTATAACAGAACATGGCCAAGATGTTCAAATGTTCATAAATGACGAGCATGGTCCAATAATAATAAGGCAGAACAGTTGAAACTGGAGCAGCAGCACGGCCAGGTGGACTGGGCTCAGGTCCTCTGAGAGAGAGAAAGAAAGAGAGAAAGGGAGAATTAGAGAGAGCACACATAAATTTACACAGGACACCGAATAGGACAGGAGAAGTACTCCAGATATAACAAACTGACCCTAGCCCCCCGACACATAAACTACTGCAGCATAAATACTGGAGGATGAGACAGGAGGGGTCAGGAGACACTGTGGCCCCATCCGAGGACACCCCCGGACAGGGCCAAACAGGAAGGATATAACCCCACCCACTTTGCCAAAGCACAGCCCCCACACCACTAGAGGGATATCTTCAACCACCAACTTACCATCCTGAGACAAGGCTGAGTATAGCCCACAAAGATCTCCGCCACGGCACAACCCAAAGGGGGTGTGCCAACCCAGACAGGATGATCACATCAGTGACTCAATCCACTCAGGTGACGCACCCCTCCCAGGGACGGTATGAGAGAGCCCCAATAAGCCAGTGACTCAGCCCCTGTAATAGGGTTAGAGGCAGAGAATCCCAGTGGAAAGAGGGGAACCGGCCAGGCAGAGACAGCAAGGGCGGTTCGTTGCTCCTGAGCCTTTCCGTTCACCTTCCCACTCCTGGGCCAGACTACACTCAATCATATGACCCACTGAAGAGATGAGTCTTCAGTAAAGACTTAAATGTTGAGACCGAGTTTGCGTCTCTGACATGGGTAGGCAGACCGTTCCATAAAAATGGAGCTCTATAGGAGAAAGCCCTGCCTCCAGCTGTTTGCTTAGAAATTCTAGGGACAATTAGGAGGCCTGCGTCTTGTGACCGTAGCGTACGTGTAGGTATGTACGGCAGGACCAAATCAGAGAGATAGGTAGGAGCAAGCCCATGTAATGCTTTGTAGGTTAGCAGTAAAACCTTGAAATCAGCCCTTGCTTTGACAGGAAGCCAGTGTAGGGAGGCTAGCACTGGAAGTGATATGATCACATTTTTTGGTTCTAGTCAGGATTCTAGCAGCCGTATTTAGCACTAACTGAAGTTTATTTAGTGCTTTATCCGGGTAGCCGGAAAGTAGAGCATTGCAGTAGTCTAACCTAGAAGTGACAAAAGCATAGATTAATTTTTCTGCATCATTTTTGGACAGAAAGTTTCTGATTTTTGCAATGTTACGTAGATGGAAAAAAGCTGTCCTTGAAATGGTCTTGATATGTTCTTCAAAAGAGAGATCAGGGTCCAGAGTAACGCCGAGGTCCTTCACAGTTTTATTTGAGACGACTGTACAACCATTAAGATGAATTGTCAGATTCAACAGAAGATTTCTTTGTTTCTTGGGACCTAGAACAAGCATCTCTGTTTTGTCCGAGTTTAAAAGTAGAAAGTTTGCAGCCATCCACTTCCTTATGTCTGAAACACATGCTTCTAGCGAGGGCAATTTCGGGGCTTCACCCTGTTTCATTGAAATGTACAGCTGTGTGTCTTCCGCATAGCAGTGAAAGTTAACATTATGTTTTCGAATGACATCCCCAAGAGGTAAAATATATAGTGAAAACAATAGTGGTCCTAAAACGGAACCTTGAGGAACACCGAAATGTACAGTTGATTTGTCAGAGGAAAAACCATTCACAGAGACAAAATGATATCTTTCCGACAAATAAGATCTAAACAAGGCCAGAACTTGTCCGTGTAGACCAATTTGGGTTTCCAATCTCTCCAAAAGAATGTGGTGATCGATGGTATCAAAAGAAGCACTAAGGTCTAGGAGCACGAGGACAGATGTAGAGCCTCGGTCCGATGCCATTAAAAGGTAATTTACCACCTTCACAAGTGCAGTCTCAGTGCTATGATGGGGTCTAAAACCAGACTGAAGCATTTCGTATACATTGTTTTTCTTCAGGAAGGCAGTGAGTTGCTGCGCAACAGCCTTTTCTAAAATGTTTGAGAGGAATAGTTTTTTATATTGTCTGGGTCAAGGTTTGGCTTTTTCAAGAGAGGCTTTATTACTGCCACTTTTAGTGAGTTTGGTACACATCCGGTGGATAGAGAGCCATTTATTATGTTAAACATAGGAGGGCCAAGCACAGGAAGCAGCTCTTTCAGTAGTTTAGTTGGAATAGGGTCCAGTATGCAGCTTGAAGGTTTAGAGGCCATGATTATTTTCATCATTGTGTCAAGAGATATAGTACTAAAACACTTGAGCGTCTCTCTTGATCCTAGGTCCTGGCAGAGTTGTACAGACTCAAGACATCTGAGCTTTGAAGGAATACGCAGATATAAAGAGGAGTCCGTAATTTGCTTTCTAATAATCATGATCTTTTCCTCAAAGAAGTTCATGAATTTATCACTGCTAAAGTGACAGCCATCCTCTCTTGGGGAATGCTGCTTTTTAGTTAGCTTTGCGACAGTATCAAAAAGGAATTTCGGATTGTTCTTATTTTCCTCAATTAAGTTAGAAAAATAGGATGATCGAGCAGCAGTAAGGGCTCTTCGGTACTGCACGGTACTGTCTTTCCAAGCTAGTCGGAAGACTTCCAGTTTGGTGTGGCGTCATTTCCGTTCCAGTTTTCTGGAAGCTTGCTTGAGAGCTCGGGTATTTTCTGTGTGCCAGGGAGCTAGTTTCTTATGAGAAATGTTTTTAGTTTTTAGGGGTGCAACTGCATCTAGGGTATTGCGCAAGGTTAAATTGAGTTCCTCAGTTAGGTGGTTAACTGATTTTTGTCCTCTGGCATCCATGGGTAGGCAGAGGGAATCTGGAAGGACATCAAGGAATCTTTGTGTTGTCTGTGAATTTATAGCACGACTTTTGATGTTCCTTGGTTGGGGTCTGAGCAGATTATTTGTTGCAATTGCACACGTAATAAAATGGTGGTCCGATAGTCCAGGATTATGAGGAAAAACATTTAGATCCACAACATTTATTCCATGGGACAAAACTAGGTCCAGAGTATGACTGTGACAGTGAGTAGGTCCAGAGACATGTTGGACAAAACCCACTGAGTCAATGATGGCTCCGAAAGCCTTTTGGACACAATGAGGAATGCTGTATATGGCCCAGGAGGCCTGTAAACAGTAGCTATAAAAAGTGATTGAGTAGGCTGCATAGATTTCATGACTAGAAGCTCAAAAGACGAAAACGTCATTTTTTTTTTTGTAAATTGAAATTTGCTATCGTAAATGTTAGCAACACCTCCGCCTTTGCGGGATGCACCGGGGATATGGTCACTAGTGTAGCCAGAAGGTGAGACCTCATTTAACACAGTCAATTCATCAGGCTTAAGCCATGTTTCAGTCAGGCCAATCACATCAAGATTATGATCAGTGATTAGTTCATTGACTATAATTGCCTTTGAAGTAAGGGATCTAACATTAAGTAGCCCTATTTTGAGATGTGAGGTATCATGATCTCTTTCAATAATGACAGGAATGGAAGAGGTCTTTATCCTAGTGAGATTGCTAAGGCGAACACCGCCATGTTTAGTTTTGCCCAACCTAGGTTGAGGCACAGACACGGTCTCAATGGTGATAGCTGAGCTGACTACACTGACTGTGCTAGTGGCAAACTCCACTATGCTGGCAGGCTGGCTAACAGCCTGCTGCCTGGCCTGCACCCTATTTCATTGTGGAGCTAGAGGAGTTAGAACCCTGTCTATGTTGGTAGATAAGATGAGAGCACCCCTCCAGCTAGGATGGAGTCCGTCACTCCTCAGCAGGTCAGGCTTGGTCCTGTTTGTGGGTGAGTCCCACAAATTGCTTCTTTAATCAGAATATAAGTTTTTAGCTGTGCTAACATAATTGCAAAAGGGTTTACTAATGATCAATTAGCCTTTTAAAATGATTAACTTGAATAAGCTAACACAACGTGCCATTGTTACACAGGAGTGATTGTTGCTGATAATGGGTCTCTGTAGATATTCCATTAAAAAAATCTTCAGTTTCCAACTACAATAGTAATTTACAAAATTAACAATGTTTTCTTTCAAAAACAAGTGTCCCCAAACATTTGAACGGTAGTGTATATACAGTGGGGCAAAAAAAGTATTTAGTCAGCCACCAATTGTGCAAGTTCTCCCACTAAAAAATATGAGAGAGGCCTGTAATTTTCATCATAGGTACACTTCAACTATGACAGACAAAATGAGAAAAAAAATCCAAAAAATCACATTGTAGGATTTTAATGAATTTATTTGCAAATTATGGTGGAAAATAAGCATTTGGTCAATAACAAAAGTTTAACTCAATACTTTGTTATATACCCTTTGTTGGCAATGACAGAGGTCAAACGTTTTTTGTAAGTCTTCACAAGGTTTTCACACACTGTTGCTGGTATTTTGGCCCATTCCTCCATGCAGATCTCCTCTAGAGCAGTGATGTTTTGGGGCTGTTGCTGGGCAACACGGACTTTCAACTCCCTCCAAATATTTTCTATGGGGTTGAGATCTGGAGACTGGCTAGGCCACTCCAGGACCTTGAAATGCTTCTTATGAAGCCACTCCTTCGTTGCCCGGGCGGTGTGTTTGGCATCATTGTCATGCTGAAAGACCCAGCCACGTTTCATCTTCAATGCCCTTGATGATCGAAGGAGGTTTTCACTCAAAATCTCACGATACATGGCCCCATTCATTCTTTCCTTTACACAGATCAGTTGTCCTGGTCTCTTTGCAGATAAACAGCCCCAAAGCATGATGTTTCCACCCCCATGCTTCACAGTAGGTATGGTGTTCTTTGGATGCAACTCAGCATTCTCTGTCCTCCAAACACGACGAGTTTAATTTTTACCAAAAAGTTATATTTTGGTTTCATCTGACCATATGACATTCTCCCAATCTTCTTCTGGATCATCCAAATGCTCTCTAGCAAACTTCAGATGGGCCTGGACATGTACTGGCTTAAGCCTGGCGGCGTAGTGTGTTACTGATGGTAGGCTTTGTTACTTTGGTCCCAGCTCTCTGCAGGTCATTCACTAGGTCCCCCCGTGTGGTTCTGGGATTTTTGCTCACCGTTCTTGTGATCATTTTGACCCCACGGGGTGAGATCTTGTGTGGAGCCCCAGATCGAGGGAGATTATCAGTGGTCTTGTATGTCTTCCATTTCCTAATAATTGGTGGTACGGCTTTGAGTTATTGTAGTAGTTTGTTCCATTTAACAGTGCCAGTATATATAAATGTAGTTAAACTCTTATAGTTAATATAGTGAATATTAGACTTTCTGACTCAGGTTTTATGATGGTGGACATCTTTCTTACAAATAGAAAATAGTTATATTGGTACCTGGGGGCTGAGTCTGTGATAATTATGTGGACCAGACAAAGTTAAATTAATACTACTATTTTTTTCCACAGATGGCCAGCCTAGCTGCTTAAAAAATGCTTGACTTCCAGATGAGAATGAGGCGGGAGGGAGTTTAAGTACAATTCTTACAAGCTCTTTGGCTGGTCTGTAGCTTATTCTTTCGATGTTTGGGGCTGCTGGTGAACTATCATGTACAGGCATAATCAAAGTGACACTAGACTAGCGCACTTGCCAGAGACTTTTGGGTGACACTAGCAAGGTTTTTCATCCAATTGGCGACAGACATTTAAAAAAAATGGTGAAAGCCCTTAATGGTGCTGTCCAAGCCAAAAAACTCTTTGGGCCAAGAGGGCCCTCTATCCACTCAATGATCAGTTCAAACAGCTGAGCTCCAGAAAACAAAGGGGGCAGCTCTTCAGATGTAGAAGAGATACAGTAGTATGTGATCAGCTGAAGTGTGTATCTGCACACTAAAAACAGATGGTTCTGTATGGTGCCAATTGAGAGATATTTATCTTGTAACCATCGCAGATCCCTTTTTGGTGAACTATTGAACACTTTGTTAAGGTTCTACCCTTTACTGAACGCTGTTCTCAGCTGGATGGTAGGGCCTGTTTTGACAATGGATTTATTATTGGATATGAAACAAACCTTCACGTGAACCTGATTGGTCAACTCCCCTAACCCTCCTGCATCAATTAACATGAACCTTTCCCATTCAGAGGGCTATAAGAATCCAAATCTGTCACCAAAGATTAGTATTTATTTATTTTTGACCTTTATTTAACTAGGCAAGTCAGTTAAGAAAAAAATATTATTTTCAATGACTGCCTAGGAACAGTGGGTTAACTGCGTGTTCAGGGGCAGAAGATGTTGGATAAAAGTCAGGAATTCAATTGGTGAGGGATGAATATAGCACCATTAATTTAAGTAGAGATCGTGAACCGTAGGAATATGGTAACATTGTGGAAACACGGTGGAAGGACCTGGATTCATTGAAATGTAAGAAAACCAACACCACCTGAAAATGGATTCATTTCATTCACACATATGCAATTAACACATATGCAATCAAAGGTGTTTTTACGTGCTCCACTAATGCAGTTATTTATCTTATAACTTGTCCTTGTGGTAAAAATGATGTGGGTAAAACAAAGCGTGAATTAAAAGTACGTATCTCAGAGCGTCGTAGCACCATTAGATGTAAAAACTTGACCTACCCAGTTACAGCCCACTTTTTGGAGGCAGGCCCCTCGATTTCGTCTCTGCGTTATATTGGCATTGAACATGTCACCCTCCCTAGGAGAGGGGGTGACCTTGATCATTTATTGTTAAAACGAGAGGCTGCCTGGATCTTTAACTTAAAGACCCTTGCTCCCTTCGGTCTCAACGTAGACTTTGATCTGAAGCCATTCTTGTGATTGTGACTTTGCCATTGTAATTGTTTGTAAGCTTGTGTAGTCTAAAATGAATCTATGATCGTATGCTATCCATTTGTATTGTTTGTATGCTGCTCTTTCTATGCCATTTTAATATTTGAGAAATTAACCAATGATATTAGGCCACTCTTGGCCATGATTACAGACACCTGTGTGTCTTGACACTATATAAACAAGTCATCCTGCAGTGTTTGTGATTGTACCCTGATGAAGACAGCTTGGCTGTCGAAAAGTTGGTAAATTATTATTTTTGCATCTGAGCTCCTAGAGTGTGCTCCCCTTTATTTTTAAGCGTTAGAAGCCAGCCTTGCCTTTGAAATGCAAAATGTGAAACTGAAGTTCTTTAGACTTCCAATATTCAAGACAACGAAATGAGACTTGGAAGGATGGCCTTGCGAAACTACAGGACACATCACGGCATATGTCATTTGGCCATAAGAAAATAACAGTCAGACAGTTGATAAGACGGTACATCTTTATGGTGTATGTTCTAATGGCATTTCATTGGAACATTCCATAGACTTGTACAAATGTCCATCTGAACTGAATTATGAAACAATTATTCAAGTTGAGGGAGACAGTTACATCATTGGGACACATAATGTTTGCCAGAGATCACTCTGCAGAATTCTGACCCAATCAAATTTTTTGTCTAATTAGTTACCTCAGATTCAAGAGGGACCTGTTAGCACTAATATGCAAGGCTCTGTAATAATGACACGTCACTATACCAATTAAAGGTGTCGAACAAGAACACACACACACACACACACACACACACACAAAATCAGCCAGACACAAACAACACACACACACACACACACACACACACACACACACACACACACACACACACACACACACACACACACACACACACACAAAGTCAGCCAGACACAAACAAGCACACACATGCAAACATTCATGTAGTATACTGTCATTTCACCTCTCTAGTTCTCATGATTCTCAAAGAGCATATTGCATCAGCAAAACTCAATCTGTTCTATGTGACTGATGTCACTGAGACTATATTGTCTCTACTGGGTAAGCGAACAACTCTTTAATGATGTTAGTTTTACTTTTTTAAGTTTCTGACACCAGAGGGTCCTGTTATCCAATGTATCCAAGGCTCAGGAACAATGAGGTCCAAAACTCTAAGGAATTCTACCAATTAAAGGTGTTGGAGACACACAAATGCTTTCCTCCAGGGCCCTAATAAGGCCCAAATACAGCATACACATTCAAAGTGAACCTAAGTAAAGCTCTATTGTCGTTTGTGTGAGTGTAACAGTGTTCCTTCTGTACCTCTCCTCACCCTTACCTGGGCTCGAACCAGGAACCCTCTGCACACATCACCCTCGAAGCATCGTTACCTATCGCTCCACAAAAGCCGCGACCATTGAAGAGCAAGCAACAACTACTTCAAGGTCTCAGAGAGGGTGACGTCACCGATTCAAATGCTATTAGCGTGCATCCCGCTAACTAGCTAGCCATTTCACACCGGTTACATAAGCACAACTTCCATTAGGCCTCAGCCTCAATACAACCCTCAACCCCAAACAGGTCTCATCAGTAGACCATGAGTCTGACTCACCTCTGCTACACATTTTACATTTTAGTCATTTAGCACAAATTACATTTGTTTTACCTGGCCTCTCTGAGTTGGCACATCCTGATTTCATGGGGCATGGTCCAGGATCAACACATATATAATATGATCCATCTAACATGCCAAAAGACTCTGGTGTGACCTCTGACCTGGCAGCAGTGATGTAGTGAGAGCAGTGGTAGTGTTCATAACCAATATGTTGAGGTTGAAGTGTCTGCTGCGGTCTCCTGCTATGTTGTTTCCATCGTTCAGCCAGGTGATAACAGGAAGAGGGATGTCACAGGTTAGAGACACAGGGTTGTTCACCGCCAGACTCACATGTTCTTCGACCTGGTTCTGAACACAGATAATGGAGGAGACTGGAGGGACAAAACACACATACTGTATATTAACACACACACACACCTGAGCTGGCAGCAGTGATGTAGGGAGAGTAGTGGTAGTGAGAGTAGTGGTAGTGAGAGTAGGAGTAGTGGTAGTGAGAGTAGTGGTAGTGAGAGTAGTGGTAGTGAGAGTAGTGGTAGTGAGAGTAGGAGTAGTGGTAGTGAGAGTAGGAGTAGTGGTAGTGAGAGTAGTGGTAGTGAGAGTAGGAGTAGTGAGAGCAGTGGTAGTGAGAGTAGTGATAGTGAGAGTAGTGGTAGTGAGAGTAGTGGTAGTGAGAGTAGTGGTAGTGAGAGTAGGAGTAGTGGTAGTGAGAGTAGTGGTAGTGAGAGTAGTGGTAGTGAGAGTAGTTATAGTGGGAGTAGTGGTAGTGAGAGCAGTGGTAGTGAGAGTAGTGGTAGTGAGAGTAGTGGTAGTGAGAGTAGTGGTAGTGAGAGTAGTGATAGTGAGAGTAGTGGTAGTGAGAGTAGTGATAGTGAGAGTAGTGATAGTGAGAGTAGTGGTAGTGAGAGTAGTGATAGTGAGCGTAGTGGTAGTGGTAGTGAGAGTAGTAGTAGTGAGAGTAGTGGTAGTGAGAGTAGCGGTAGTGAGAGTAGTGGTAGTGAGATCAGTGGTAGTGAGAGTAGTGGTAGTGAGAGTAGTGGTAGTGAGAGTAGGAGCAGTGGTAGTGAGAGCAGTGGTAGTGAGAGTAGGAGTAGTGGTAGTGAGAGTAGTGGTAGTGAGAGTAGTAGTAGTGACAGTGAGAGTAGTGGTAGTGAGAGTAGTAGTAGTGGTAGTGAGAGTAGTAGTAGTGAGAGTAGTGGTAGTGAGAGTAGTGGTAGTGAGAGTAGTGGTAGTGAGAGTAGGAGTAGTGGTAGTGAGAGTAGTGGTAGTTAGAGTAGTGGTAGTGAGAGTAGTGATAGTGAGAGTAGTGGTAGTGAGAGTAGTGGTAGTGAGAGTAGTGATAGTGAGAGTAGTGGTAGTGAGAGTAGTGGTAGTGAGAGTAGTGGTAGTGAGAGTAGGAGTAGTGGTAATGAGAGTAGGAGTAGTGGTAGTGAGAGTGAGAGTAGTAGTAGTGAGAGTAGTGGTAGTGAGAGTAGTGGTAGTGAGAGTAGTGGTAGTGAGATCAGTGGTAGAGAGAGTAGTAGTAGTGAGAGTAGTGGTAGTGAGAGTAGTGGTAGTGAGAGTAGGAGTAGTAGTAGTAAGAGCAGTGGTAGTGAGAGTGGTAGTACTGAGAGTAGTGGTAGTGAGAGTAGTGTTAGTGATTGTAGTGGTAGTGAGAGTAGTGGTAGTGAGAGTAGTGTTAGTGAGAGTAGTGTTAGTGAGAGTAGTGGTAGTGAGAGTAGTGGTAGTGAGAGTAGTGTTAGTGAGAGTAGTGGTAGTGAGAGTAGGAGTAGTAGTAGTGAGAGCAGTGATAGTGAGAGTAGTAGTAGTGAGAGTAGTGGTAGTGAGAGTAGTGGTAGGGAGAGTAGTGTTAGTAAGATCAGTGGTAGTGACAGTAGTGTTAGTAGTCAGTGGTAGTGACAGTAGTGGTAGTGAGAGTAGTGGAAATGAGAGTAGTGGTAGTGAGATCAGTGGTAATGAGAGTAATGGTAGTGAGAGTAGTGGTAGTGAGAGTAGGAGTAGTGGTAATGAGAGTAGGAGTAGTGGTAGTGAGAGTGAGAGTAGTAGTAGTGAGAGTAGTGGTAGTGAGAGTAGTGGTAGTGAGAGTAGTGGTAGTGAGATCAGTGGTAGAGAGAGTAGTAGTAGTGAGAGTAGTGGTAGTGAGAGTAGTGGTAGTGAGAGTAGGAGTAGTAGTAGTAAGAGCAGTGGTAGTGAGAGTGGTAGTGAGAGTAGTGTTAGTGAGAGTAGTGTTAGTGAGAGTAGTGGTAGTGAGAGTAGTGGTAGTGAGAGTAGTGTTAGTGAGAGTAGTGGTAGTGAGAGTAGGAGTAGTAGTAGTGAGAGCAGTGATAGTGAGAGTAGTAGTAGTGAGAGTAGTGGTAGTGAGAGTAGTGGTAGGGAGAGTAGTGTTAGTAAGATCAGTGGTAGTGACAGTAGTGGTAGTGAGAGTAGTGGAAATGAGAGTAGTGGTAGTGAGATCAGTGGTAATGAGAGTAATGGTAGTGAGAGTAGTGGTAGTGAGAGTAGTGGTAGTGAGAGTAGTGGTAGGGAGAGTAGTGTTAGTAAGATCAGTGGTAGTGACAGTAGTGGTAGTGAGAGTAGTGGAAATGAGAGTAGTGGTAGTGAGATCAGTGGTAATGAGAGTAATGGTAGTGAGAGTAGTGGTAGTGAGAGTAGTGGTAGTGGGAGTAGTGGTAGACAGAGTAGTGGTAGTGAGAGTAGTGATAGTGAGAGTAGTGGTTGTGAGAGTTGTGTTAGTGGTGAGAGTAGTGGTAGTGGTGAGAGCAGTGGTAGTGAGAGTAGGAGTAGTAGTTGTGAGAGTAGTAGTAGTGTTCGTAACCAGCATGTTGATGTTGAAGTGTCTCCTGCTCTGTTGTGTTTCCATCGTTCAGCCAGGTGATAACAGGAAGAGGAATGTCTCAGGTTAGAGACACAGGGTTGTTCACCACCAGACTCACATGTTCTTCGACCTGGTTCTGAACACAGATAATGGAGGAGACTGGAGGGACAATACACACATACTGTATATTAACACACACACACACACACACACACACACACACACACACACACACACACACACACACACACACACACACACACACACACACACACACACACACACACACACACACACACACACACACACACACAGCAAGGTGTCAGATCGATTAGATCCTGGGTGGTCGTGTGGCGCTCCATCGCTGACCTTGGGTTGTGGCTAATAATGTGGAGTTGCCAAGGGGTTACAAATTATGCCCTTACAGGGAAATTAAACTCAAAAACTATCTTTAGTTGTTTTTTTTACTTGTCCACTGTTGATACAGTCCCAACATGATTTGTATGTCTTAAGTCAACTTTTCAAGATATTGGACTTTCAAGAATCAAAGTGTCACTGGCCACATCATCACACAGTATGACGATGCCTTTTGCATCATACAATATTTTGCATCATCGTGATTAATGGCCGTCAACACTTTCATTCTTGGTTTTGAGTGACATTTCCCTTTAAAGCTGGAATCTGTAGCGTTGAAACTGCCATGTCCGTTTGTGATATTACACGTGCGATTGTCACACCCTGATTTGTTTCACCTGTTGTTGTGCTTGTCAAGTATGTACAGACTCAGTGGGCATAGCCTTGCTATTGAGAAAGGCCACCGTAGGCAGACATGGCTCTCAATAGAAGACAGGCTATGTGCACACTGCCCAAAAAATGAGGTGGAAACTGAGCTACACTTCCTAAAATCCTGTCCAATGTATGACCATATTAAAGACACATATTTCCCTCAGATTACACAGATCCACAAAGAATTTGAAAACAAACCCAATTTTGATAAACTCCCATATCTACTGTGTGAAATTCCACAGTGTGCCATCACAGCAGCAATATTTGTCACCTATTGCCACATGAAAAGGGCAACCAGTGAAGAACAAACACCATTGTAAATACAACCCATATTTATGCTTATTTACTTTCCCTTGTGTACCCTTAATCATTTGTACATCGTTGCAACATTGTATATATACATACACTGCTCAAAAAATAAAGGGAACACTAAAATAACACATCCTAGATCTGAATGAATGAAATATTCTTATTAAATACTTTTTTCTTTACGTAGTTGAATATGCTGACAACAAAATCACACAAAAATTGTCAATGGAAATCAAATTTATCAACCCATGGAGGTCTGGATTTGGAGTCACACTCAAAATTAAAGTGGAAAACCACACTACAGGCTGATCCAACTTTGATGTAACGTCCTTAAAACAAGTAAAAATGAGGCTCAGTAGTGTGTGTGGCCTCCACGTGCCTGTATGACTTCCTGGGCATGCTCCTGATGAGGTGGAGGATGGTCTCCTGAGGGATCTCCTCCCAAACCTGGACTAAAGCATCCGCCAACTCCTGGACAGTCTGTGGTGCAACGTGACGTTGGTGGATGGAGCGAGACATGATGTCCCAGATGTTCTCAATTGGATTCAGGTCTGGGGAACGGGCGGGCCAGTCCATAGCATCAATGCCTTCCTCTTGCAGGAACTGCTGACACACTCCAGCCACATGAGGTCTAGCATTGTCTTGCATTAGGAGGAACCCAGGGCCAACCGCACCAGCATATGGTCTTACAAGGGGTCTGAGGATCTCATCTCGGTACCTAATTTGCAGTCAGGCTACCTCTGGCGAGCACATGGAGGGCTGTGCGGCCCCCCAAAGAAATGCCACCCCACACCATGACTGACCCACCGCCAAACCGGTCATGTTGGAGGATGTTGCACGCAGCAGAACGTTCTCCACAGCGTCTCCAGATTCTGTCACGTCTGTCACATGTGCTCAGTGTGAACCTGCTTTCATCTGTGAAGAGCACAGGGCGCCAGTGGCAAATTTTCCAATCTTGGTGTTCTCTGGCAAATGCCAAATGTCCTGCACGGTGTTGGGCTGTAAGCACAACCCCCACCTGTGGAAGTCGGGCCCTCATACCACCCTCATGGAGTCTGTTTCTGACCATTTGAGCAGACACATGCACATTTGTGGCCTGCTGGATGTCATTTTGCAGGGCTCTGGCAGTGCTCCTCCTGCTCCTCCTTGCACAAAGGCGGAGGTAGCGGTCCTGCTGCTGGGTTGTTGCCCTCCTACAGCCTCCTCCACGTCTTCTGATGTACTGGCCTGTCTCCTGGTAGCGCCTCCATAATCTGGACACTACGCTGACAGACACAGCAAACCTTCTTGCCACAACTCGCATTGATGTGCCATCCTGGATGAGCTGCACTACCTGAGCCACTTGTGTGGGTTGACCAAAATTGACCAAAACATCAGCCAGGAAGCATAGGAACTGAGAAGTGGTCTGTGGTCACCACCTTCACTTTATTGGGGGGTGTCTTGCTAATTGCCTATATTTTCCACCTGTTGTCTATTCCATTTGCACAACAGCATGTGAAATGTATTGTCAGCTAGGCCTACACATAATGTCGGAACTGGACCCACAGCTAGAACGTAACTATGTGTTTTACGTTTTTATTGTTGATTAAACAGAAGGCGCTGTGAATTTTGGGCCTGCTCTGAAATACGCGATAGTTGGCTTCTAAACGAGTTGGACAAAGTGGGTTTGGTGTCAGTTTGTATCAGTTTGGTGTCAGAATGATATCTTATTGACTGATGGACGCTGACTTGCTGGCTGACTTTTGTACATTTGCAATAAGTTTAAACAGTGATAAACCATCACCAAATTGACATGAAGAAATCCACACCATCGAGCGATGGAGAGGAACCACTATCACTGCCCGGCCATCCCGAGCTCAACGGGCCAGTCAATTGGGCATATCTGCACTATATTAGAGCATGTCAAATTCGTGATGGTAAATGCCCATTGCAACACATTGAAAATGGACAGCACATTTGGAAATGGAAATGGCAGATTTTTTATGTAATATCTACATAGGCGTACAGAGGCCATTATCAGCAACCATCCAAAGTCACTTTGTGTTAGCTAATCCAAGTTTATCATTTTTAAAGGCTAATTGATCATTAGAAACTTTTTTTGCAATTATTTTAGCTCAGCTAACTGGCCTTCTTTAGACTAGTTGAGTATCTGGAGCATAATCATTTGTGGGTTCGATTACAGGCTCAAAATGCCCAGAAACAAAGATCTTTGTATATATATATATATATAGTGAAAAAATAGTGGTCCTAAAATGGAGCCTTGAAGAACACCGAAATGTACAGTTGATGTGTCAGTGGACAAACCATCCACAGAGACAAACTGATATCTTTCCAACAGATAAGATCTAAACCAGGCCAGAACTTGTCCGTGTAGACCAATTTGGGTTTCCAATCTCTCCAAAAGAATGTGATGATCGATTGTATCAAAAGCAACACAAAAGTCTAGGAGCTCGAGGACAGATGCAGAGCCTCGGCCTGATGCCATTAAGCTATGATGGGGTCTAAAACCAGACTGAAGTGTTTTGAATACATTGTTTGTCTTCAGGAAGGCAGTGAGTTGCTGCGCAACAGCTTTTTCTTACAATTTTGAGAGGAATGGGAGATTCGATATAGGCTGATATTTTGTTCAACATAGGAAGGCCAAGCACAGGAAGCAGATCTTTCCATAGTTTAGTTGGAATAGTGTCCAGAATGCAGCTTGAAGGTTTAGAGGCCATGAATATTTTCATCAATGTGTCAAGAGATATAATACTAAAAAACTTGAGTGTCTCCCTTGATCCTAGGTCCTGGCAGAGTTGCGCAGACTCAGGACATCTGAGCATTGGAGGAATACGCATTGTTAAAGAGGAGTCCGTAATATGCTTTCAAATGATCATGATCTTTTCCTCAAATAAGTTCATGAATTTATCACTACTGAAGTGAAAGCGATCCTATCCTAGCTTTTTAGTTAGCTTTGCGACAGTATGGGATTGTACTTATTGTCCTCAATTAAGTTGGAAAAATAGGATGATCGTGCAGCAGTTAGAGCTCTTCGATACTGCACGGTACTGTCTTTCCAAGCTAGTCGGAAGACTTCCAGTTTGGTGTAGCGCCATTTTCTTTTCAATTTTCTGGAAGCTTGATTCAGATCTCGGGTATTGTCTGTATACCAGGGAGCAAGTTTCTTATGACAAATGTTTTTTGTTTTTAGGGGTGCGACTCCATCTAGGGTATTGCGCAAGGTTAATCTGAGTTCCTCAGTTAGGTGGTTAACTGATGTTGTACTCTGACGTCCTTGGGTAGGCGGGGGGAGTCTGGAAGGGCATCTAGGAATCTTTGGGATGTCCGAGAATTTATATCACGACTTTGGATGATCCTTCATTAAATAGTACCCGCAAAACACCAGTCTCAACGTCAACAGTGAAGAGGTGACTCCGGGATGCTGGCCTTCTAGGCAGAGTTGCAAAGAAAAAGCCATATCTCAGACACTGAAATAAAAATAAAAAATGAAAAACTTCTTATGGCTGGGGGCAGTATTGAGTAGCTTGGATGAATAAGGTGCCCAGAGGTGCCCAGAGTAAACTGCCTGCTCCTCAGTCCCAGTTGCTAAAATATGCATAAAATTAGTATATTTAGATGGAAAACACTCTGAAGTTTCTAAAACTGTTTGAATGATGTCTGTGAGTATAACAGAGCTCATATGGCAGGCAAAAACCTGAGAAAAAATCCAAACAGGAAGTGGGAAATCTGAGGCTGGTAGTTTTTTACCTCAGCCCCCATTGAAGATAAAGTGGGGTATTGGTTATGTTGCAATTCCTAAGGCTTCCACTAAATGTCAACCATCTTTAGAAACTTGTTTGAGGTTTCTACTGTAAAGGGGGGCTGAAAGAAAGGGGAATGAGTCAGAGGTCTGCCAGCAGCCACGGGCTGGTCACGCTCATTTCACATGAGAGGTAGCTCCCTTTCCTTTCCTTTTCTGAAGACAAAGGAATTCTCCGGTTCGAACCTTATTGAAGATTTATGTTAAAAACATCCTAAAGATTGATTCCATACATCGTTTGACATGTTTCTACGGACATTTCGTCTGCAACTTTCGTCTGAACGCGCTTCGTGAGTTTTGATTTGTTTACGAAACACCCTAACAAAAGTAGCTATTTGGACATAAATGATGGACATTATCAAACAAATCAATCATATATTGTGGAACTGGGATTCCTGGGAGTGTATTTATATTTATAATGTTATTTCTGAATTCTGTTGACTCCAACATGGCGGATATATGTATTTGTTGTCTGAGCGCCGTTCTCAGATTATTGCATGGTTTGCCTTTTTCCGTAAAGCTTTTTTTTAAATCTGACACAGCGGTTGCATTAAGGAGAAGTGTATCTAAAGTTCCATGCATAACACTTGTATTTTCATCAACATTTATGATGAGTATTTCTGTAAATTGATGTGGCTCTCTGCAAAATCACCGCATGTTTTTGGAACTACTGACAATACCGCGCCAATGTAAACTCAGATTTTTTTATATAAATATGAACTTTATCAAACAAAACATTCTTATATTGTGTAACATGAAATCCTATGAGTGTCATCAGATGAAGATCATCAAAGGTTAGTGATTAATTGTATCTCTATTTGTGCTTTTTTTTTTCTTTGTTTTTCTGTGGCTTGGCTCTGACCTAACATAATCATTTGTGGTGCTTTCGCTGTAAAGCCTATTTGAAATCGGACACTGTGGTGGGATTAACAACACGATTACCTTTAAAATGGTATATGATACTTGTATTTGTGAGTAATTTTAATTATGAGATTTCTGCTGTTTTGAATTTGGCACCCTCCACTTTCACTGGCTGTTGTCATATTGATCCAGTTAACGGGATTTCAGCCCTAAAAAGTTTTAAGATGGGCAAAAGAACACTAGACTGGACAGAGGAACTTTGCCTAGCATCCCACAGTCGCCTCTTCACTGTTGACGTTGATACTGGTGTTTTGCGGGTACTATTCAATGAACCTGACAGATTTTAAAGCGGAGCCTTCGATACTGGTAAGGCTTAGAAGGTAGGGAGGGATGTATTTTCTGTTTGTCGCTATTGTCAAAGTATGATTATTGTGATGTTGAAAATGCAAGCCATGATATTGAAGCGCCGAAGTGGGTATGCTTTGTTTTTAGTTGTGTGATGCATTGGCACAGAAAACTATTGGTGAAAACGTATGTTCCGTTCCATGCATTGTATATGATTGGGATCAAAATATTGGATATCTAATATCCCCTTAGATTTTAATTGCCTGCAGCCAGATCTCATTGTGTTGTAGGCCTAATGAAACATGCAAGGAGATTGAGCTCGTCCGGTGGTCGGCGATCCCTCAACCTTCTGGCCCATAGCCCTGCGTGGCATCGACTGTGCCACAAAAGTATGCTGAAGTGTCAATGTCAATAACCATGTTTCTAAGCATTATTTAGAGTTAATTCAATGAGGGGGAGGGGGGGGGGTGTACATTTGTTTTTACAGTACAAGGGTTCAATGAAAATATTCCCAGTACATTTTGAACTGCCCCTAAGTGCTTTTGAGATCACTGATCGATACAACTGAGCCGAACTGGAAATCATATTTCTTAGTCACATTAAAAAAACATCAATGGGTGATTTGGTCAGAATACATCTTGGTTGTTCTGACGTCTGACAAAAAGTACTTCTCCCCATGATGTAACTGAGACAAAGTGTCCCTCCACTTGAAGAAGCATGGTTCATAATTCAGTTCAGATGGACATTTCTAAACGTCTATGGAATGTTCCTATGGAATCCCACTATTCATTCTGATTGAATGTGCTATAAGAATGTACACAATAAAGTTATGCCATTCATCAACTTCCTTATTATCAGCTTTCCAACACCAGCCAGCTGACATGTGGCATGCCATCTCGTTTCCTGAGGTTGTGGATTATGTTCCAAACTGAGCGCTGACATCACCAAAAACAGTAAGTCTGCACAGTTATCCTATTTCCCATGTTTAAAAACCTTTGTTTTGTGACTAAATCCTCACCCATATTATATCTTCCCATTAATATTGCTCAGAATGGTCTTCCTGACGGTCCGCCCCCAGGTGGTAAGGGTAGGTAACAACACATCCTGCAACGCTTATCCTAAAAACAGGGGGCCCCTCAGGGGTGCGCGCTCAGTCCCCTACTGTACTCCCTGTTCACTTATGTCTGCATGACCATATGACCAGGCACGACTCCAACACCATCATTAAATTTGCAGATGACACAACAGTGGTAGTCCAGATCACCGACAAATATGAGACAGCCTATAGGGAGGAGGTCAGAGACCTGGACGTGTGGTGCCAGTGATCAAGACAAAGAAGATTGTGGACTACAGGAAAAGGAGGAGCGAGCACGCCCCCGTCCTCATCGACGTGGCTGTAGTGGAGCAGGTTGACAGCTTAAAGTTCCTCGGTGTCCACATCACAAACAAACTATCATGGTCCAAGCATACTAAGACAGTCATGAAGAGAACACGACAAAGTCTATTCACCCTCAGGAGACTGAAAAGATTTAGCATGGGTCCTCAGATCCTCAAAAAGTTCTACAGCTGCACCATCGAGAGCATCCTAACTGGTTTTTGTAACTGCTCTGCCTCCGACCGCAAGGCACTACAGAGGGTAGTGCGTATGGCCCAGTACATCACCGGAGCCAAGCTTCCTGCCATCCAAGACCTCTGTACCAGGCTGTGTTAGAGGAAGGCCCTATAAATTGTCAAAGACTCCAGCCACCTTAGTCACAGACTGTTCCCTCAGCTACCGCATGGCAATCGGTACTGAACTGCCAAGTCTAGGTCCAAAAGACTGCTTAATATATTCTACCCCCAAGCCATAAGACTGCTGAACAGCTAATCAAATAGCTACCCAGACTATTTGCATGCCTCCTCTTTTACTCTGCTGCTACTCTCTGTTTATTATCTATGTATAGTCACTTTAACTCGACCTACATGTACATATTACCTCACTTACCTCGACTAACTGGTGCCCGGCACATTGACTCTGTACCGGTACCCCCTGTATATAGCCTCCACATTGACTCTGTACCGGTACACCCTGTATATAGCCTCCACATTAACTCTGTACCGGTACCACCTGTATATAGCCTCCACATTAACTATGTACCGGTACCCCCTGTATATAGCCTCCACATTAACTCTGTACCGGTACCCCCTGTATATAGCCTCCACATTGACTCTGTACCGGTACACCCTGTATATAGCCTCCACATTAACTCTGTACCGGTACCACCTGTATATAGCCTCCACATTGACTATGTACCGGTACCCCCTGTATATAGCCTCCACATTAACTCTGTACTGGTACCCCCTGTATATAGCCTCCACATTAACTCTGTACCGGTACCCCCTGTATATAGCCTCCACATTAACTCTGTACTGGTACTCCCTGTATATAGCCTCCACATTGACTCTGTACCGGTACCCTCTGTATATAGCCTCCACATTGACTCTGTACCGGTACCCCCTGTATATAGCCTCCACATTAACTCTGTACCGGTACCCCCTGTATATAGCCTCCACATTAACTCTATACCGGTACCCTCTGTATATAGCCTCCACATTGACTCTGTACCGGTACCCCCTGTATATAGCCTCCACATTGACTCTGTACCGGTACCCCCTGTATATAGCCTCCACATTGACTCTGTACCGGTACCCCCTGTATATAGCCTCCACATTGACTCTGTGCCTCGATATTGTTATTTTACTGCTCTAATTATTTGTTACTGTTATTGTTACTGTTATCTATTTTTCACTTAAAATGTGTTTTTTCTTAAAACTGCATTGTTGGTTAACGGCTTGTAAAGGAAGCATTTCACTGTAAGGTCAACACCTGATCGGCACTGTTGACAAATTACATTTGATTTGAATTGGAGAAAATGTACCTTTTCTCTCATCTCTAACTATCAGTAAGGCTGAATGTCAGGCCAGCTGGGCACAGCAACATCCAATCCTGTCATACATTACGTCATGCTTTCATTAACTATTTGTTTATCCAACCGTTTGTGTGTGTGTGTGTGTGTGTGTGTGTGTGTGTGTGTGTGTGTGTGTGTGTGTGTGTGTGTGTGTGTGTGTGTGTGTGTGTGTGTGTGTGTGTGTGTGTGTGTGTGTGTGTGTGTGTGTGTGTGTGTGTGTGTGTGTGTGTGTGTGTGTGTGTGTGTGTGTGTGTGTGTGTGTGTGTGTGTGTGGAGACGCTGGGGAGGGGAGTTTCTGTCAGTAACTCAGGGATAAATAGAGAGGCAGAGCTCAGAGTTTGTCAGAAGGCGGACCTGACAGGGTCACACACAGGACCAAGCAGGAGCAGGACCTCAGCATTTTTACTTTTTATTACAAATGGAGAAATATGAAGATGTTCAATACTGTTTTCAGGACAGAAACTCTTCTTGCATAAAGGCTTTTCTATCGACATCTATCTACATAACACTGTACATCTTCTTCTCATTAATTTCAGCAGTTACAGTATTTTTGAACCTACTGGTGATCATCTCCATCTCTCACTTCAAGCAGCTCCACACTCCAACCAACCTGCTCATCCTCTCTCTGGCTGTATCAGATCTCCTGGTGGGATTGATTGTGATACCAGTAGCGACTTTAACAATAATGGAACCATGCTGGGGTTTTGGGGAATATTTTTGTGTGTTTCAATTCTACATTACTTTTTTATGTACTACTTTATCGCTTGGCAATTTGGTCTTGATATCTATTGACCGCTATGTTGCTGTGTGTGATCCCTTATTGTACCACTCTAAAATAACAACAACAGGAACTATCTGTTGTATATCCATTACCTGGTGTTGTTGTATCATATACGATGCTGTTATTATAAAAAACTTTGTAAATGTGCAGACACCCAGTAGGTGTTTGACAGAATGTGTTATTGTTGAAGGAATAACATGGGTTAATATAATTTACATTGTTTTTATAATGGTTGTCCCATGCTCTATTATTATAACACTTTATTTGAACATCTTTGTTGTGGCCAGATCACAGGCCAGAAAGGTATTTTCAAAAGAGGCTGCCAGTGAGTCTGGTGTTAAAACTGTGCAGGAAAATAAGTCTGAGAGAAAAGCAGCAAAAACTCTAGCAATTGTTGTTTTCACCTATCTCATTTCTTGGATTCCATCTCTATTTATTTACTTTGTTTTTTCTGTTATAGGTGATCATTTAATATCATATTTCACTAGTTATCTGGCATTTGTTAATTCCTTAATTAATCCAATAATTTATGCTTTCTTTTATCCATGGTTCAAAGTGACAGCTAAACTTATTGTAACTTTGAAGATAAGACGTTCATAGTACCTATAATATGATTTCCTAGTTCGGCAAACATAGGTTTGATATAGTTTTGTTCTACAATTGTTGTAATTATTTCATGTTACAATACACCGACATGACTTATCTCAATGTTGTCATGATTGATACATGTGGTGTTGATACAAAATGATTTGTCTGGATTGGATTGGAATGACTTGGAGAAGGAATAAGAAGGAATAAGCTTGTTTTATTAAAGACATTGTAGGTATTGTGGATTGTGTACTCCAAATACCTAAGGCTGTGGTTGTCCCATGTTACTTCATGATCATGTTGTTCCGTGTTAATGATAAATAGTATGTAAGTATTCTAATAGTACATTCTGTTGACACCATGAGTTGTTCAATATGTTGTTAAACATCTCCCTCTAGTGGCTTAATTGTGACACAACGTCTTCATCAAGTGTAGTAAAGTTCAAATGTACAATACTGCATGATATCAGATAACGTCCAAGTCTAAATAAATTCTGTATTGTGCAAGTAGTTGATGGTAAAATGTAAGAACATGCAATTATGGGTAACACTTTATAATAACATTCAGTAATAAACCATTTGTAAGGAATTTACAGTCTGCTCACCTTTTAATATTAAGCCCCCTTTTGTGTAATGTTATTCAGCTAGGTATTCTCACATTTATAAATAACTACTACAGTATATACATGAATTATTCAACACAACAGTGCAGGAGACCACAGCAGACACTTCAACCTCAGCATACTGGGTATGAACAGTACCACTACTCTCACTACATCACTGCTGCCAGGTCAGGGGTCACACCAGAGTAGCTCTCTGAGATGCTGTTTACACTGAATGAATATAGAGAGTGGGTATCACACAAAATAATTTATAATGGATTAGTAAATAGTTTATTAATTTGTCATTAATCCAAAAATGTATTTTAGTAAACTCGTAATTCACGTAATTATAAACAACTTTTATAGTATATGATTCAATAGATCATTCCAAAGATGTTTAATAAATGTATTTTTACCATTTAATACTCATTAGTAAAGTTGTTTTTCCCCTAATCTAAAGTAAAGACTATTCTTTATAAATGTTTTGAACAGTGACCAGTGTAATTTATCACAAACAAATGGACATGCTATTGGTAGATATTCCAGCAGGACCTGATGCTCCTTAAGTTCTCAAAATGACCTAGAACATATCAATGGTTAAACAATAAGCACACAACACAGAGGATGTTAATAAAGGAAATATATTGAACATTTTATTAGTAGTAGTGTGCTGAAGGAAGTAACGTGTTTGTCTGAAAATGACAGCATCCTTGTTGGCAGTCACTGATTTCAGTCACTCAGTAGAAATCAAATCAAATGTTATTGGTCAAAAACATGTGTTTATTCAATGTTATTGCGGGTGTAAAGAACTGTTTATGCACCTAGTTCCGACAGTGCAGCAATATGTAACAATCTCACAACAAATACCTAATACACCCAAATCTAAGTAAAGGACTGGAATTAAGAATATATGAATATATGGATGAGCATTGTCAGAGTGACACAGACTAAGAGCAGTTCATAGACTATTTACAGGGTAATTGAACCAATATCTAAATACATAATTCAACTGAACATTACATTTAAAGGGTTAATACCTTTAATACACTACAAGTGAAGGTGTCCAAATACTTATGACTTCTTTAAATGGGGAGAATAGATACATAAGGTGTTCCCATTTCTAAATGGGACAACAGATATATATGGAAATTCCCTAAAAATAAAAAAGTTGCATTCAGAGTTTTACACCCACTGGGCAAATACTGGTTGAATCAACGTTGTTTATTTTTCAACCAACATGTTGTAGACATTGAATTGACGTCTGTGCCCAGTTGGCAGGGACTGCTTTCAGTATGTGCGTTGGCCATAGGATGGTACTGTAGTATACAATCTGTGTCTGAGAAGGATGACTTGACTCATTCTATATGAAAGATAATTATTTATGTTCTATTAAGACAACATATATCTGAACTTTATGTGTTAGGTGAAAAGTGTGCCTCTGACAAACTGAGAAGAGACCATCTGTCTGAATAATACCAAAGCCTTTCATTACAGGAAACTCCCTGAATACAGAGTATTCAGAAAATATTCATACCACTTCACTTATTCCACATGTTATCGTGTTACAGCCTGAATTCAAAATGTATGAAAACACATTTTTTCTCATCATCTACATGCAACACCTCATAATGACAAAGTGAAAACAATGTGAAAGCACATTAAATACAGAAATATCTCATTGACATAAGGGTCCTATTTTATATCACAAGCAAATTATAAATGTTTCATAAAGACTTCATAAAGCCTTTATAAACACTACATTAATGTGTCACAAATCATCTATAACCACATGTCATCCTCTATGAAGGGTTCACTGTATGTATGAAAATACATTCAAATAAAAGGTGGCATTCTCTAACATCAACTCAAATGAAAAAAGTGAAAATGGGACCCTTATGTAAATTACATATTTATGTATCTAATTTGCAATACATTTGTAAAAATGTCTAAAAAAATGTTATCACATACATGTGGCTTTTAACTATGTGACATGAGCATTAATGTCAAATGTGACATAACCCACTAGGCCAAATATGACATAAACCTGTGCTATATATAGGGTGGCATAAGCAATGCTTAATAAAGCATTTATGAATCATATTACATTGAGGAATCACAAAGCATTTATTACCTTGTCATGCATTTCAGTAGAGCATTGTAATGCCAGGATAGATGGTTTAATTGCCGGGACCACCCATAGTTAAAATTGTATGCACGAGTGACTATAAGTCGCGTTGGATAAAAGCATCTGTTAATTGTATGTATTATATTACTCTAAAACATTTCTAGGATGACCCAACCTCTTTCCCTCTTGGGTGCATAGACAATATTGGGACCTGACCTCAACTTTCTCCAATATGCTGTGCAGCAGGAAGACACACAACATTCAGTTTTTTTCACCTAATTCTGTTTTCTTGGTTTATTTTTTTTCAGATTTCAGATATTTCACTTTTTTCTGATTTCCCCTGTTTTTAAAAATATTTGTATTTATTTATAGAAAAACATCTACATTGGATTATCTGTGTTCACAACAATGCTTAAACCACATCAGGGGATTACTTTTCAGTTCTGGTATACATCTGAGAAATGTTTGTTTTTTAGTGTAGTTAACCTTTAATTCAGTGTGCATACTCTGCACTGTTGTTTGGTTAGCATTGCTTCTGTAGTACAGTAAGCCATATGTGATGAGTTGGCTCTGAAAGCATGGAGGCACTGGTTGGAGGGGACCAAACACCCTTTCCTGGTGTGGACGGACCACCGCCACCTGGAGTACATCAGGGCAGCGAAGAGGCTAAACACGGGACAGGCCAGATGGGCACTATTCTTCGCCAGGTTCCAATTCACGCTTTCATATAGGCCAGGCTCGAAGAACATGAAGGCGGACGCCCTGCCTTGCGTCTATGACGCAGAGGAGAGGCATGGAGAGGAGACCCCCATTATCCCTCCATCCCGTATGATCATGCCAGTGGTGTGGGACATGGACGTCGACATACGGCAGATCCTGCGTATGGAAACAGCACCTGCACATTGCCCGGAGGACTGCGACAACGTGTCCACAGTTGTGCAGGACCGGCTTCTTGCCTGGGCACACACGGTACCTGTGTTGTTGTGGGATAGGTCATACCATCGCCTGCCTAACTGAGAAGTACTGGTGGCCCACCTTGGCTAGAGAAGTCAGGGTTTAAGTCTCTTCCTGCTCCATCTGTGCCCAGTGTAAGACACCCAGACACCTCCCTTATGGAAAGTGCCTTCCCCTGCCGGTTCCACAATGAAACTGGTCTCACCTCTTGGTGGACTTTGTCACTGACCTTCCCCCCTCCAAGGGGAACACCACCATTCTCATCATTGTGGACCGGTTTTCCAAAGCTTGTCGCCTCCTTCCTCTGCCTGAGCTCCCGTCGGCCATGCAAACCGCAGAGGCTCTTTTTACTCACGATCTTCCGGCACTACTGGATCCCAGAGGACATTGTGTCAGACCATGGCCCTCAGTTCACCACACATGTATGGAAGGCGTTCATGGAACGCCTGGGGGTCACGGTCAGTCTCACCTCCGGGTACCGTCCTCAAGCAAATGGGCAGGTGGAAAGGGTCAATCAGGAAGTGGGCATGTTCCTGAGGTGTTACTCAAGACCGGCCAGGGGAGTGGTTCAGATTTTCTACCTTGAGCTGAGTATGCGCAGAATTCCCTTCGTCACTTGTCCACTAACCTCAATCCTTTCCGATGCCTGTTGGGGTATCAGCCGGCCCTGGCACCTTGGCATCCAAGGCAGACCGAGGCCCCTGCAGTGGACGAGTGGTTTTGACATGCTGAGGAGATCTGGAACGCTGCATACACTCATCTCCAGCCGTGTGTCGGCACAAGGAGCAGGCCGACCGCCATAGCAGTGAGGCGCCTGTTTTCTCTCCTGTTGACCGGGTCTGGCTCTCCACCGGTACTGCTGCTCATTCTGTTCACCAGTTCCGGAGATCTACATCACCAGCTTTCTAGGCTTCACTGAAATGGATCATTACCACCAGCCCCTGACTTTCGTGTCTCATTACACACACCTGGTTCCCATTCCCCCTGATAAGTATGTGTAAACATGTGACCTCTGTTCCACATTGTCCTTGTCGATTATTGTTCCATTTTTGTTGGTCTTGTGAGGACCTGTGCTCTGTTGTATCTCTTGCATGTTACCGTGTTAGTGTGCAATTTTTACACCTCGCTCTTTGTTTGGGTTACAATACTGTGTTTAATATACAGTTGAAGTTGGAAGTTTACATACATTTAGGTTGGAGTCATTAAAACTCGGTTTTCAACCACCCCAGAAATGTCTTGTTAACAAACTATAGTTTTAACAAGTTGTTTAGGACATCTACTTTGTGCATGACACAAGTAATTTTTTCAACATTTGTTGACAGATTATTTCATTTATAATTCACATTATCACAATTCCAGTGGGTAATAAATGTACATACACTAAGTTGACTGTTCCTTTAAACAGGTTGGACAATTCCAGAAAATGATATCATGGATTTAGAAGCTTCTGATGGGCTAGTTGACATCATCTGAGATGTACCTGTGGATGTATTTCAAGGTCTACCTTCAAATTCAGTGCCTCTTTGCTTGACATCATGGGAAAATCAAAAGAAATCATCCAAGACCTCAGAAAAAAAATTGTAGACCACGTTCATCTGTAAAAACAATAGTATGCAAGTATAAACACCATGGGACCACGCAGCAATCATACCGCTCAGGAAGGAGATGCGTTCTGTCTCCTAGAAATGAACATACTTTGGTGGCAAAAGTGCAAATCAATCCAAGAAAAACAGCAATTGACAAATTCTCACGTTTCATCCGTTTTCTTCCACTTCTATTCTTCAATAAATCCAATAATTTATGCTTTCTTTTATCCATGGTTCAAAGTGACAGCTAATACCATTTTAACTCTGAAGATCCTATAATTTCATTCCCTGGTTTCACAAACATAGGTTTGACATCGTTATAATATACAATTGTTGTAATTGCTTTTTTCACGTAACTATACACTGACATGACTTATCTCATTGTTCTCGTCAAAGATACATGTGGTGTTGATACAGAATGATTTGGATGGATTGGATTTGAATGACTTGGAGAAGGCATAAGAAGAAGGCATAAGCTTGTTTTATAAAAGACATTGTAGTCATTGTGGATTGTGTACTCCAAATACCTAAGGCTGTGGTTGTTCCGTGATACTTAATGATAAATAGTAAGTATTCTGATAGTACATTCTGAGGACGTCATGAGTCATTCTATATGTTGTTTAACATCTCCCTCTAGTGGCCCAATAGTGACACAACGTCTTCATCAAGTGTAGTAAAGTTGAAATGTACAATACTGCATGATATCAGATAATGTCCAAGTCTAAATAAATGCTGTATTGTGTAAGTAGTTGATGGTAAAATGTAAGAACATCCAATTATTGGTAACACTTTATAAATTCAGTAATAAACCATTTGTGAGTCATTTACATTTTGCTCACCATGTATTAATCATTACTCCACCTTTAATTAAATGTTAATAAACTAGTTATTCTCAAATGTGTAAATACTACTATATGTGTTAATGATTAAGCACAACAGCGCAGGAGACCACAGCAGACACTACCACAACTCTCACTACATCACTGCTGCCAGGCCAGGCGTCACACAATAGCAGCTCTCTCAGAGGCTGTAGAGTCCGAATGAATATAGAGGTTGATTACACTTTATAATAACACATTGTAATAAAGGATTTATAATGGATTAATAAATAGTTTATTCATCATTCATGTATCATTACTCCCACATTTGTTTTAGAAAGCTAGTTATTCACACATTTATGTTTAATAAATAAACTTTTAAACCATTTACCATTCATTAGTAAAGTCATGTTGCAGTCCCTAATGTAAAGTGAAGACTATTCACACTTTCTTAATACTTTATAAATATTCGAACAGTTACCAGTTTAATTTATCACAAATATATGGACATGCCATTGGTAGACATTCCAATACTACCTGATTCTACTTAAGGTCTCAAACTGATCTAGAACAAACCAATGGCAAATGATAAGCACACAACACATCGGATGTTAAAGGAAATATATTGAAAATGTTATTCCAATGCAATCACACTTGTAGTAGTGTGCTGAAGGAAGTAATGTGTTTTGTCTGAAAATGATAACATTCTTGATTGTTGGCAGTGACTACCAAAACCAAAGTGTGGATTGCAGTCACTCATTAGAGCAGACTTTGTCTCAGTTACATCATGGGGACAAATACTATTTGTCAGACATCAGAACAACCACACTGTAATCTGACCCAATTATCCCTTGATGTTGTTTTCCTTTTCTGAGGTGTTGTTTTCTCAGAAGAAAATGTGACTGAGAAATGTGATTTCTAGTTCAGTTGTATCAATCCATGATCTCAAAAGCACATCAAGTAATTAGGGACAGTTCACAATTTCTCAATCACAATTATCCAAAATAATGTGTACGACCACAAACAACAATAACTGTAGCGACCCTAAAAATGTGGATATCGACTTTGCCACTTCAGGATGCTTTTGTGGTGCATACGACATCATGTAGGGCTACGGGCCAGAAGGTTGAGGGTTCGCCGACCACTAAGAACCAGCTCACTCTCCCTGTCTGTATCATGAGGCCTACACTATGGTCAGAGTTGTCTACAGACAATGATCAGCTAGGAGGATATCAGATTTCCAACATTTTCCAGCAACAGGTTTCTCTGCCAATGCACCCCACAACCAATAAACAAAGCATACCGACTTCAGGTGTTTCAATACCATGACAACCGTGACAAATGAAAAGACTATGCTCTTGCTCCACAAATGCTCTCGCCTGGTTTATTCTGGGTCATCCTTGACATCAGACAAGGGAATCAGATGGGCCACCAGTCTTAGGCAGGGTTTGATGTTGGCCCAGAAGTGATCAGCCAGGATTTGGCTATGAGACCAGCACTGTCGACCACTGACATCACTGTCAGCATAGATAGTTTGGGGCAGAGATCTGTCGCTTATCCCCCCATGAGAAGCACGTTGGGAGTGACTGAGTCTGGTCAGGCAGGAGGATGATGAAGGGGACTGGTACTGCTGCCCCATGGAGTACCAAGGGCAGTTGAAGGAAGGTGGAAGGTTTTGCCATCTATCGTAACACTATGAGGATCTGACCCCCATTCACTGGAGGCTAAGGTGGAGTTGGCTTGTAAACTCTGTAAATCACCCTGAAGGTTGGTTCCTCTTCTCTCTGGACAGGTCGATGTTTGCAGTCGAGGGTGTCTGGATAACAGCTCAGGCCCAGAATTGGTTCTCGTGGATGGTGGTCTGGGAGAGCCATAGCTCACTGCTCTTTGACCTCCCTTCTGGACGAAGGTGTTCCACAGAGGTAATGTTACTGGCCCATTGAACCTCCCGGCCAAGAGGCAGCTTTGCAGCCTGTCCACCAGGGACTTTGCTTCGGTCCCCATGGGTAGACTTTGGAGACCATTGTCAACATAGAAGGTGTGCTCGACTGACTCCTGAACATCTGTGTTGCCATCATGGTGGTCCTGATAATGTTTCTGGAGGGCATAGATGGCACAGCAGGGCCTACACATCGTTACGAAGGGTAAGACCTGCCATTCATAGGTGCTCGGCACTGCTTTTCTGTCTAAATTAAGATCCACAACATTTATTCCACGGGACAAAACTAGGTCCAGAGTATGACTATGGCAGTGAGTAGTTCCGGAGACATGTTGGACAAAACCCACTGAGTCGATGATGACTCCGATGACTTTTGGAGTTGGTCTGGGGATTTTTCCATGTGAACATTAAAGTCACCAAAAATTAGAATATTATCTACCATGACTACAAGGTCCGATAGGAATTCAGGGAACTCAGCGAGGAACGCTATATATGTAAACAGTAGCTATAAAAAGTGATTGAGTAGGCTGCATAGAGTTCATGACTAGAGGATCAAAAGACGAAAAGTTTTTTTTTTTTTGTAAATTGAAATTTACCATCATAAATGTAAGCAACACCTCCGCTCTTGCGGGACGCGCGGGGGATATGTTCCATAGTGTAACCAGGAGGTGAGGCCTCATTTAACACAATAAATTCGTCAGGCTTAAGCCATGTTTCAGTCAGGCCAATCACATCAATATTATGATCAGTGATAAGTTAATTGACAATAACTGACTTGGAAGTGAGGGATCTAACATTAAGTCGCCCTATTTTGAGATGCGAGGTATCACAATCTCTTTCAATAATGGCAGGAATGGAGGAGGTCTTTATTCCAGTGAGATTGATAAGGCGAACACCGCCATGTTTAATTTTTCCCAACCTAGGTTGAGGCACAGACAAGGTCTAAATGGGGATAGCTGAGCTGACTACACTGACTGTGCTAGTGGCAGACTCCACTAAGCTGGCAGGCTGGGTAACAACCTGCTGCCTGGCCCATCACCCTGTCTCATTGTGGAGCTAGGGGAGTTAGAGCCCAGTCTATGTTCGTAGATAAGATGAGAGCACCCCTCCAGCTAGGATGGAGTCCATCACTCCTCAACAGGCCAGGCTTGTTCCTGTTTGTGGATGAGTCCCAGAAAGAGGGCCAATTATCTACAAATTCGATCTTTTGGGATGGGCAGAAAACTGTTTTCAACCAGCGATGAGTTATGAGACTGCAGTAGATGTTACGATCTTCTTCATCTGAGGAACAGCAATATGAAAGATCGAACCAAAGTGCAGTGTGGTACGTGTCCATGTTAAAATTATTACAACTGAACACTGAATCCAAAATAACAAAAGTGAAACAACGAAAATCGAAACAGTCCGTTCAGTTGACACAACACAAAACAGGAAACAACTACCCACAAACACAGGTGGGAACAGGCTACCTAAGTATGATTCTCAATCAGAGACAACGATAGAAAGCTGCCTCTGATTGAGAACCATACCAGGCCAAACACAGAAATACAAAACATAGAACAAAACATAGAATGCCCACCCCAACTCACGCCCTGACCAAATCAAAATAGAGAACTAAAAAAGGAACTTAGGTCAGGACGTGACAGTAGAGCTCATCACTCCCCCTAACTGGGAGGGGGCCAGAGACAATTACACGATGCTGACACATCTTTCTAGCTGATTTACACGCTGAAGCTATGTTGCTCTTGGTGACCTCTGACTGTTTCATCCTAACATCGTTGATGCCGATAACAATATCCCTATACTCTCTACACTCGCCAGTTTTAGCTGTAGCCAGCACCATCTTCAGATTAGCCTAAACGTCGGTAGCCCTGCCCCCTGGTAAACAGTGTATGATCGCTGGATGATTTGTTTTAAGTATAATACTACGGGTAATGGAGTTGCCAATGATCAGGGTTTTCAATTTGTCAGAGCTAATGGTCGGAGGCTTCGGCGTCTCAGACCCTGTAACGGGAGGAGGAGAGCCCAGAGAAGGCACGTCCTCTGACTACGACTCGCTGCTTAATGTGGAGAACTGGTTGAAAGTTTCTGTCAGCTTAATGAGCGACACCGGTTCAGCATTCCTACAGCATTTCCCTCCAGAAGACATGAGAAAGTTGTCTGGCTGCGGGGACTGTGTGAGGGGATTTATACTACTATCTGTACTTACTGGTGGTACAGACGCTGTTTCATCCTTTCCTACACTGAACTCACCCTTGACCAATCGCCATCCTATGGCAACAGCACATACTGAAAGCAATCCCTGCCCACTGGGCACAGACATTAATTCAATTTTAACAATATGTTGGAAAAAACAACAACAACGTTGATTCAACCAGTGTTGGCCCAGTGGGTGTAAAACTCTGCAGTAAAACTGTTTTTCAACTGGCCTCTTCACTCCAACATTTTGTATATGAATTGTATATGACACCTTCACTTGTAAATGTATTAAAGGTTGTAACCCTTTAAATGTAATGTTCAGGTAATATGTATTTAGATATTGGTTCCATTACCCTGTAAGCAGTCTATGAACTTCTCTAATGAGTGACTGCAACCCACACTTTGGTTTAGATTCTCAGGGCCAACAAACAAGGATGTTATAATTTTCAGACAAACACGTTACTTCCTTCAGCACACTATTAGGACAGTGTGTTTTTGGAATAAAATGTTCAATATATTTCCTTTAACATCCTCTGTGTTGTGTGCTTATTGTTTAACCATTGATATGTTCTAGGTCATTTTGTGACCTTAAGGAGCATCAGGTACTGCTGGAATGTCAACCAATAGCATGTCCATCTGTATGTGATAAATTACACTGGTCACTGTTCAAAACATTTATAAAGTATTAAGAAGGTATGAATAGTCCTCACTTTAAATTAGGGACTGCAATACAACTTTACTAATGATTAGTACATGGTTTATGTGTTCATTTATTACATATCTGATGAGAGATCATATAAATCATTATTACATACTATAAAAGTTTATCAATGTATGAATAACTACCTTTCTAAAACTAATGTGGGAGTAATGAGACATTAATGATGTGGAGTCAAAATAAACATTATACATTCATTATTACAAAGTGTTACCAATCTCTATATTCATTCTGACGCCACAGCATCTGAGAGAGCTGTTCTGGTGTGACCCCTGACCTGGCAGCAGAGATGTAGTGATAGTCGTGGTAGTGAGATTAGTGGTACTGTTCATACCCAGTACGTTGATGTTGAAGTGTCTGCTGTGGTCTCCTGTACTGTTGTGCTTAATCATTTATGCATATACTAATGATTAGTAAATAGTTTATAAGTTCATTAAACGATAAGCACACAACACAGAGGATGTTATCTCATTAAACCTCTTATGAATGATCTTATGTATCATTATTACAGACTATAAAAGTTGTTAATAAATGTGTGAATAACCAGCTAACTAAAACAAATGTGGGAGTAATGATACATGAATGATGAATAAACTATTTACTTAGAAAGTGTTATTGCAAAATGTTACCATTCTCTATATTCATTCAGACTCCACAACATCTGAGAGAGCTGTTCTTGAGTGACCCCTGACCTGGCAGCAGTGATGTTGTGAGAGCAGTGGTAGTGAGAGTAGTTATTGTGTTCATAACCAGTATGATGATGTTCAAGTGTCTTCTGCGGTCTCCTGCGCTGTTGTGTTGAATCATTAATGCATATAGTAGTATTTACACATTTGAGAATACCTAGTTTATTAACATTTAATTAAAGGTGGAGTAATGATTAATACATGGTGAGAAAACTGTAAATAACTTACAGATGGTTTATTACTGAATTTATAAAGTGTTACCCATAATTGGATGTTCTTACATTTTACCCTTAGCTACACCATTATACCATTGAGACAGACTTGGACGTTATCTGATATCATGCAGCATTGTACATTTCAACTGTACTACACTTGATAAAGACGTCTTGCCTCAATTGAGCCCCTAGAGAGAGATGTTAAACAACATATAGCGTGAGTCATGACGTCCTCAGAATGTAATATTAGAACACTAGATACTATTTATCATTAAGTAACAAGGGACAACCACAGCCTTAGGTATTTGGAGTACACAATCCACAATGACTACAATGTATTTTATAAAACAAGTTTATGCCTTCTCCAAGTCATTCCATTCTAATCCAGACAAATCATTCAGTATCAACACCACTTGTATCTATGATGACAACACTGAGATAAGTAATGTCAGTGTATTGCTATATGAAATAAATATGAAATAAATAAATACAACAATTGTAGACCAAAACTATATCAAACCTATGTTTACCAACCTAGGGAATACGATTATAGGAACTATGAACTTCTTATCTTCAAATGTAATAAAAGTTTAGCTGTCACTTTGAACCATGGATAAAAGAAAGCATAAATTATTGGATTAATTAAGGAATTAACAAGTGGCAGAAAAATTATGAAATATGATAAGAACATGTCAATTAAAAAATACAAAAAGAAAGAAAATAGAGATGGAATCCAACAAATGAAATAGTTGAAAACAACAATTGCTAGAGTTTTTGCTGCTTTTCTCTCAGACTTATTTGCCTGTGCAGTTTTAACACAAGACACACTGGCAGCCTCATTTGAAAATACCTTTCTGGCCTGTGATCTGGCCACCACAAAGATTTTCATGTAAAGTGTAATAATAGCAGTGCACGGGACAACCATTGTAATTACAATGTAAATTATATTAACCGAGATTATTCCTTCAACAATTAAACATTCTTTCAAACACCTACTTGGTACCTGCACATTTACAAAGTTTTGTATAATAACAGCATCGTATATGATACAACAACACCAGGTAACGGATATACAACACATCATTCTTGTTGTTGTTATTTTAGAGTGGTACAATAAGGGATCACACACAGCAACATAGCGGTCAATAGATATCAAGACCAAATTACCCAGAGATAAAGAAGTACATAAAAAGGAGATGTAGGCATGAAACGCACATAAATATTCCCCAAAACCCCAGCATGGTTCCATTATTGCTACAGTCAGTACTGGTATCACAATCAGTCCCACCAGGAGATCTGATGCAGCCAGAGAGAGGATGAGCAGGTTGGTTGTAGTGTGGAGCTGCTTGAAGTGAGAGATGGAGATGATCACCAGTAGATTCAAAAATACTGTAACTGCTGAAATCAATGAGAAGACGATGTACAGTGTTATGAAGATAGATGTTGATAGCAAAGCCTTTCTGCAAGAAGAGTTTCTGTCTTGAAAACAGTATTGAACATCTTCCTTTTTTGCCATTTGGTAAAAATGCTGAGGTCCTGCTCCTGCTTGGTTCTGTGTGTGACCTTGTCAGGTCAGCTTTCTGACAAACTCTGAGCTCTGCCTCTCTATTTATCCCTGAGTTACTGACAGCCACTCCCCTCCCCAGGAACTCTCTGCACACACACACACACACACACACACACACACACACACACACACACGCACGCACGCACGCACGCACGCACACACACACACACACACACACACACACACACACACACACGCACACACGCACGCACGCACACACACACAAACGTGAGCACACAAATGAACAAACGGTTGGATAAACAAATAATTAATGAAATTATGATTCAATGTATTACCAGATTGGATATTGCTGTGCCCAGCTAGCCTGTTCTTTAGCCTTACTGGCCATTATAGATGAGAGAAAAGGGATATTTTCTCCAATTCAGATCAAATAAAATTTGATTTGTCACAAGCGCAGAACAGGTGTTGACCTTACAGTGAAATGTTTACTTACAAGCCGTTAACCAACAATGCAGTTTTAAGTTTAAGATAAATCATTAAAAATAATAATAATAATTAAAGAGCATCAGTAAAATAACAATAGAGAGGCTATTTTCAGGGTGTACTGCTACAGAGTCAATGTGCGGGGTCACCGGTTAGTTGAGGTAATTGAGATAACATGTGTAGTACATGTAGGTCGAGTTAAAGTGACTATGCATAGATAATAAACAAAGAGTAGCAGCAGGGTAAAAGTGGAGGGGGCCAATGCAATACTGGGCCGTACTCACTACCCTCTGTAGTGCCTTGCGGTCGGAGGCCGAGCAGCTACAATACCAGGCAGTGATGCAACCAGTCAGAATGCTCTCGATGGTGCAGCTGTTAAACATTTTGAGAATCTGAGGACCCATGCTATATCTTTTCAGTCTCCTGAGGGGGAATAGGTTTGTCGTGCCCTCTTCACAACTGTCTTCGTGTTCTTGGACCATGTTAGTTTGTTGGTGATGTGGATACCACAGCACAGTTGATGAGAACGGGGTGTGCTAGGTCCTCCTTTTCCTGTAGTCCACAATCATCTCCTTTATCTTGACCACGTTGAGGGAGAGGTTGTTGCCCTGGCACCACACGGCCAGGTCTCTGACCTCCTCCCTAAAGGCTGTGTCATCGGTGTCACTGTTGTGTCGTCTGCAAACTTAATGATGGTGTTGGACTCGTGCCTGGCTATGCAGTCGTGGGTGAACAGGGAGTACAGGAAGGGACTGAGCACGCACCCCTGGGGGGCTCCAGTGTTGAGGATCAAGGGGGCAGATGTGTTGCTACCTACCCTCACCACCTGGGGGCGGCCTGACAGGAAGTCCAGGATCCAGTTGCAGAGGGAGGTGTTTAGTCCCAGGATCCTTAACTTAGTGATGAGCTTTGAGGATACTATGGTGTTGAATGCTGAGCTGTAGGCAATGAACAGCATTCTCACATAGGTGTTCCTTTTGTTCAGATGGGAAAGGGCAGTGTGGAGTGCAATAGAGATTGCATTATCTCTGGATGTGTTTGGGCGGTGTGCAAATTGGAGTGGGTTTAGTGTTCCTGGGAAAAGGGTGTTGATGTGAGCCATTACCAATCTTTCAAAGCATTTCATGGCTACGGACGTGAGTGCTACGGGTCTGTAGTCATTTAGACAGATTGCATTCATGTTCTTGGGCACAGGGACTATGGTGATCTGCTTGAAATATTTTGGTATTACAGACTCAATCAGGGACATGGTGAAAATGTCCGTGAAGACACCTGCCAGTTGGTCAGCACATGCCCAGAGCACATGTCCTGGTAATCCGTCTGGCCCCGCAGTGTTGTGAATGTTGACCTGTTTCAATGTCTTACTCACATTGGCTATGGAGAGCTTGATGACACAGTCGTCCGGAATAGCTGACGCTCTAATGCATGCTTCAGTGTTGCCTGCCTCGAAGCGAGTATAGATGTGATTTAGCTTGTCTGGTAGGCTCGTGTCACTGGGCAGCTCACGGCTGTGCTTCCCTTTGTAGTGTGTAATAGTTTTGAAGCCCTGCCACATCCGACGAGCTTTGAAGCCGGTGTAGTATGATTCAATCTTAGCCCTGTATTGACGCTTTGCCTGTTTAATGGTTGGTCGGAGGGCATAGCGGGATTTCTTATAAGCTTCCGGGTTAGAGTCCCGCACCTTGAAAGCGGCAGCTCTAGCCTTTAGCTCAGTGCGGAGGTTGCCTGTAATCCATGGCTTCTGGTTGGGGTATGTACGTACAGTCACTGTCGGGACAACGTCCTTGATGCATTTATTGATAAAGCCAGTCACTGATGTGGTGTACTCCTCAATGCCATCGGAAGAATACCGGAACATGTTCCAGTCTGTGATGGCAAAACAGTCCAGTAGTTTAGCATCTACTTCATCTGACCACTTTTTCATTGACTGAGTCACTGATGCTTCCTGCTTCAGTGCTTTCATAGGCCCAGGACTAGATAAAGTGTAGTTTTGCAACTACTTTCACCACTTTTAGTCTTGACATCTTTGGTTGTTTACTACACTACCTTACTCACACTGTTTAGCACATGTCCTCACATGTGAATCCTGAAAGATATGAGTGGAGCTAAGGCTTAAGAGGGTGTGAACTAGCAGTGTGAACTAGTCTCTACTTGTAAAAAAAAACACAATTTACAATGTTGCTACACAGGAACGAATCAAGCCGGTCGGTCACATATTCATTCTGACTCAACAGCATGTGAGAGTGCTGCTCTGGCATGACCCCTGACCTGGCAGCACTGATAGTGATGTAGTGAGAGTAGTCGTAGTGGGGTTCAACCTTTTGTCAATGTGGGAAAGTACAGTGTGGAGTGTGATTGTGATTGCATTATTTGTTTATCTGTTGGGGCAAAATGGATGCGAAATGGAGTGGGTCTAGGGTTTCCGGGATGATGATGTTGATGTGAGCAATTACAAGCCTTTCAAAACACTTCATGGCTACCGACGTGAGTGCTACGGGTCGGTAATCATTTAGGCAGGTTACGTTAGCTCCTTGGGCACAGGGACTATGCTGCTCTCCGTGAAACATGTAGGTATTACAGACTCGATCAGGGAGAGGTTGGAAATGTCAGTGAAGACACTTGCCAGTTGGATTGAGCATGCTTTGAATACACGTCATCGACTGTATCCTTATGTAATACATGTATCACTAGCCACTTTAACTATGCCACTTTGTTTAGATACTCATCTCATATGTATATACTGTACTCGATACCATCTACTGTATCTTGCCTATGCTGCTCTGTACCATCACTCATTCATATATCCTTATGTACATATTCTTTATCCCCTTACACTGTGTACAAGACAGTAGTTTTGGAATTGTTAGTTAGATTACTTGTTGGTTATTACTGCATTGTCGGAACTAGAAGCACAAGCATTTCGCTACACTCGCATTAACATCTGCTAACCATGTGTATGTGACAAATAAAATTTGATTTGATTTGATTTGATTTGATTTGATGTCTGTCAGGCACCACAGCTTTGTGAATGTTGACCTGTTTAAAGGTCTTACTCACATCGGCTACCGAAAGCGTGATCACACAGTCGTGCGGAACGGCTGGTGATCTCAAGCATGCTTCAGTGCTGCTTGCCTCAAAGCGAGCCTAAAATGCATTTAGCTCGTATGGTAGGATCACTTCACTGGGCAGCTCGTGGCTGAGTTTCCCTTCTTACTCTGTAATAGTTTTCAAGCTCTGACACATTTCACAGAAGGTGAAATATATATTTTTTAAACATTCGAACAGTGTCAGAGCCGGTGTAGTAGGATTCAATCTTAGTACTGTATTGACGCTTTGCCTATTAGATGGTTCGTCTGAGGATGTTACGGGATTTCTTACAATCGTCCGGATTAGTGTTAGAGGTATTTTGAATGAGGTAGCTCTAGCCTTTTGCTCAGTGCAGATGTTCCCTGTAATCCATGGCGTATACAGGGCATACCGGTACCTAGTCAGTGTGCGGGAGTACAGGTTTAGAGGTCATTTGTACATGTAGGTAGGGGTGAAGGGACTATGCAGAGATAATAAACAGCGAGCAGCAGCAGTGTCCAAAACAAATGGAGGAGGTGGGGGGTCAATGTAATAGTCCGGTGGCCATTTGATTAGTTGTTCAGCAGACATGTGGCTTGGGGGTAGAAGCTGTGAACTGTAATGTTCATCAAGTTATGTATTTATATATTGGTTTCGTTACCCTGTAAGCAGTCTTTGAACTGCTCAAATAAGTGACTGCAATCCACACTTTGGTTTTAGTAGACAAAACCAAATCATTTTCTGTCGAAAAACATTACTTTACTCAAAACAAAAAGTTACATATCGCACTATTACAACAGTATAGCTGTTTTGGAATAAAATATTCTACATATTTATTTTAACATCCTCTGTGTTGTGTTATTATTGTTTTACCATTGATTTGCTTGGTAATTTTGAGACATTAAAGGGCAGCTGAACTCAAAAATCTACTTCTCTGATTGAAAAATGCCGATGCTGAATCGATATTAGTCAAAAACATTGATTCTAGTGTATAAATGTTGTACAAAGTGTAAATAACATAATTTTCCAAAACAGAGATTTGTGAGATTTAAGTAAGCTGTTATGTTCCTAAATCACTTGGAAATGTGCATCTGGACAATGCATGCTCGAAAATCAGATATTGTGTTACTGTCGACAGTAAAAAGTCCTATGAAATGTGCGTCTTCTTTCTTCGGACAATGGTAACACTATGACCTAAGTGGGTGAGTGCAGTGTCCAGATGCACATTCTTATTTGCATTCTTAAGGGCTATGATTGGTGAGGGGTACCTTATGTAACCTGAGCAGCCAAACTAACTTAAGGGAAACTGAAGGGACTGTGAGGGGAAGTTAGGTAAAGAGAAGCAGGACAGCTTTTTTTACAGCCGCCACAATATGGAAATATTAACATCCACGAAAAGGCCTCGAACTTAAATGGCAAAATCTCTAATTGGGGCCACATTATTTAAAGTCAGCTGGAGACCAATGACGTAGTTTAGCTGGAGACCAATGACCTAGTGTAGCTGGAGACCAATGACCTAGTGTAGCTGGAGGGAAGGGAAGGGAACTCTGACCATACCAGGAAGGAGAGGAACTCTGACCTTACCAGGAAGGAGGGAAACTCTGACCCTACCATGGAGGCAGGATACACTGGACCAACTTGAGGGGCAGGAAACTCAAAGCCTGGTCTCTTTACACCTGCCAGGCAGCCCCGAAACTGTAACTCTACTCCTAATGGTTGAGAAAGGAACTCTAACCCTACCAGAATTTAAAGGAGCTGGACAACTAGGTCAGGGGAGACATCAGGGGTGACTTCTGTAGGTTCACCTCGGGGGGAGGTGGCGCTCCCGGCATTCTGGCAGACACAACGTAGACTCCAGCTGAGGGAGGGGAGGTGCCTGAGCGACAAATATCTGTTAAATAGCTGTGGTCCCAGTGGTCCCGTGGAGGTGGTGAAAACTCAGGAAGGGAAATCCTGGAGTAGTGTCTCTCAGGGGAGTAGACTGGCGACTCGGGGAGTCCTGGCAGTGTTGACGCTCCCGAGACGATGGCTCCAGCCGTGGAGGCCTGGAGCTGTGGTGGTCATTAACTCTGGCTCGAAGGACAATGTAAAAACAGTTTGCTGGTATGCCCTCACCCGTCTGGGCGGTCGGCTTTGAATTCCCTCACGCTATATACGTATAACTGATTGGTGTGGTTCTGTCCTCTATAGTGCTGTCCTGTTAGAACATGATGTTGAGGCCCATCACTGTACTCTTGATAGTCACCACCACACACAACAGACACAGCTCTTTCCATTTGAGGATGTTTGTATGATTTTGGTAATCCGAATGACTTAGAATCTTATTGTTGTGGTTCTGTAAGGCAAAAAATAGACACACATGCAAACAGTAACAGCCGAATACTGTCAAATACTGACTCCCAAGCCCTTAACCTGGCAGTTGCCTTACCAGGCGGTGATGATAAGGGTTATAACTATTCAATATATATATATATACAGAATGTATATGAATAAATAGAAAAATGGAATTACACTTACAACATGACTATAAAGGTCCATAGACAAAGCATCAATATAAACATAAAATAAAAAATTAACCTCTTAGAAAGAGAGAAACAAATTACTTGGATTGACAAAGGGTCAAGATTTGTGGCACTCTCCCTCTCCAGGATTGTGTGAGATCTTATCAGATCTGCCCTGGCACCACAGAGTCATAAATTAATCTGATCATGAGCAACCTCTATGAACCATCTGGGATGACTCTGTGATGATTCTAGAAGCTCACCCATGGCAGCACAATAAACACCTTAACAAAGGCCAATATGGAAAACACTGTGGTAATTTGTGCATGCAAAATACTATGTTTACCATTACAGCAAGAGTGACGGAAAAGAAGCCAACACATTCTCAGCATATGTGGGAATTAAGAGAACTTTGGCAGTATGCCGGTTGGACGTACTGCCAAATTCTCTAAAACGACGTCGGAGGCAACTTATTGTAGAGAAATTAACATTACATTCTCTGTCAACAGCTCTGGTGTACATGTAACAGTTCTGCTGCCGACCCTCTCCTCACCCCTACCATCTCATATGTATATGCTGTACTCTATACCATCTACTGCATCTTGCCTATGCCGTTCTGTACCATCACTCATTCATATATCTTTATATACATATTCTTATCCATTTACACACGTGTGTATAAGGTAGTAGTTGTGGAATTGTTAGGTTAGATTACTCGTTGGTTATTACTGCATTGTCGGAACTAGAAGCACAAGCATTTCGCTCCACTCACATTAACCTCTGCTAACCATGTGTATGTGACAAATAAAATGTGATTTGATTTGATTTACTTGAGCTCGATCCAGGGACCCTCTGCACACATCAACGACCCACGAAGCACCGTCACCCATCGTTCCACAAAAGCTGTGGCCTTTGCAGAGCAAAGGGAACAACTTCTTCAAGGTCTCAGAGCAAGTGACGTCACTGATTGAAACGCTGTTAGCGCGCACCCCGCTAACCAACTAGCCATTTCAAACCGATTACATACATTCTTGTGGTCAGCATGTCTGCATGCCAATTCGGTGCCCCCTTATAACTTGAGGGATCTGTGGTATTGAGTTTTGGGACAAAATGCTGTAAGGATTTTTTTAGTGGCAGGGACTGAGAGACAAGTCAGGATTAGGGAAAGAGGAAATAAAATGTAAAGTACAAAGTACAGAGATGAAAACCTGTTACAGTGAGCTTCGGATCTCAGACTGGATCAAAGGTTCACATTCCAAGAGAACAATGTGGGAAAAGAATCAGAAACCTTTAGATAACATTTATAAATAAGATGTTTTAGTAATTTTCAGTTTAGTATGCTTATGTGGGAAAAGTTGCTTTTCCCATTTGGGAGAGGTTAGGCTTGTCTTCTTATGGGAATGTGTCTAATTATTACATGTCCCCTCTGAGGTTGCTCTTATCTTGATATAGTATATGGTCTAGGAGGCTCACTGTCTCAGTGATCTTGTCCAGGAGGGGTTGTATTTTTGATGGGATTGTCTAGAATTGACGATTGATATATGCCATTGGATGAGGTAATGTTTTTGGTCCTAAGTGGTACCAAGAACGAGATAGGAACTTTGTTTTAGGAGAGCAAAGTGAATGATAATTTATAGCCAATGCTGTCTGGCTATGTATGTCTTGGCTATAAATGATACTGAGAACTGTTTTGTAAGCACTCTCAGAGTAATCATTTATAGACACTGAATTGATCTGAGATTCACAGAGCTATGGTGAAGCTCATATAATTAAAGATGGGACTTTATGATAACTCTGACTTGTGTGTGGTTTGCTCTCTCATGATTTGGTAATACAGGAAATTGCCACCACGACAACAATGACCCTAAGCACACAGCCAAGACAATGCAGGAGTGGCTTCGGGAATGTGCTTGGGTGACCGAGCCAGAGCCCGGACTAGAACCTGATCGAACATCTGTAAAGAGACCTGAAAATAGCTTTTCAGTGATGCTCCCCATCCAACTTGACAGAGCTTGAGAGGATCTGCAGAGAAGAATGGGAGAAACTCACCAAATACAGGTGTGCAAAGCTTGTAGCGTCATACCCTGTAATTGCTGGCAAAGATGCATCAACAAGGTACAGAGTAAAGGGTCTGAATACGTAGGGTTCTCACAAGGGTTGTGTGGTCTGCCCAACGCACATTGAGGGGCACATTGCCTGTCTTCCAGGACACCTACAGTACCCAATGTTGCAGAAAGGCCAAAAAGATCATCAAGGACATCAACGACCCAAGCCACGGCCTGTTCAACCTGCTACCTTCCAGACGGAGAGGTCAGTACAGGTGCATCAAAACGGTGACCAAGAGACTCAAAAACTGCTTTTATCTCAAAGCCATCAGACTGTTAAATACCCATCACAAGCCGACTACCACCCAGTTACTCAACCCTGCACCTTAGAGGATGCTTCCCTATGTACATAGACATGGAATCACTGGTCACTTTAATAATGGAAGACTAGTCACTTTAATAGTGTTTATAAACTGCATTACTCATCTCATATGTATTTTGTTAGATTCTTTTTATTCAGAGAAAATAACTCAAGGACACTAGAGAAGCTTTTAACCAAGTTTAATTGTTCCCAAAAGGTCGTCAGAGCTGTATTCAGACAACCCAAGATGTCTCACCATCACAGGTATATACAGTGCCTTGCGAAAGTATTCGGCCCCCTTGAACTTTGCGACCTTTTGCCACATTTCAGGCTTCAAACATAAATATATAAAACTGTATTTTTTTGTGAAGAATCAACAACAAGTGGGACACAATCATGAAGTGGAACAACATTTATTGGATATTTCAAACTTTTTTAACAAATCAAAAACTGAAAAATTGGGCGTGCAAAATTATTCAGCCCCTTTACTTTCAGTGCAGCAAACTCTCTCCAGAAGTTCAGTGAGGATCTCTGAATGATCCAATGTTGACCTAAATGACTAATGACGATAAATACAATCCACCTGTGTGTAATCAAGTCTCCGTATAAATGCACCTGCACTGTGATAGTCTCAGAGGTCCGTTAAAAGCGCAGAGAGCATCATGAAGAACAAGGAACACGCCAGGCAGGTCCGAGATACTGTTGTGAAGAAGTTTAAAGCCGGATTTGGATACAAAAATATTTCCCAAGCTTTAAACATCCCAAGGAGTCAAAGGCAATTGTTGGACATGTTGGGGACAATGTTATGGGGAGTGTATGCAGCTCGAGGGGTATGGATGTGTCAGGCCTGAACCTGGTATTGAAGTCTGATATCAGGGAACCGGTGTACTTTCGGGGGGATGGCTCTGAAAAGTGCACAGTGCATTAGTGGGAGGATATGATAATGGTTTACATGCTTAAGAGGGGCGTGTCTGTGATGGACCAAGCAGTTGAGGTTATGGGCAGGCTTATGGGAAGGGCCCGCAATGTTGTTAAAGTTGGCATACGCAGCAATCCCTCCATTGATTTATCTAAAGGCCCGAGTCCCATCTTTGACATACTGAAACAACATTTTAGTGACACTGTTTTTTCAAGCATGCCCCTTGCTGACTTTTATGCCACATTACCTCTGACTGATGAACAACCATTTGAATATTGGCTCAGACTGAACAGGGCTATGGAGGTTGCTGAAGATTGTCTAAAGAGACAGAAAAAAAGTGTTGAAGACCCATCTCGTTAGCTCACAGTCATGTTCATCAGACATTGCCCTAATGCTGAACTGTCGCTTATCTTTAAGTGCAAGCCATTACAGCAGTGGACTGCTGCAGATGTTCATGAGAGGCTGGATGAATACAGGAGGGAGCGGAGGTACTCTCGCTTATCGAAGTTGACTCCAGCCATCGCAACAATGAAGCAGGAAGTTGGCGCTGTCATGCCGATCACCATGCCTGCTGTGAGAACCCACATGGAAGTACCCAATACGTTGCCTTACCCAGCCCAGACTATTCAGGGCTCAGCTGAGCCGATGGAACGTATCCTTGCAATGCTGTAGCGTGTGCTGGAGCAGAGGCCACAACAGTCTGACCATAAGTTCCAAAAAGGGAATAGGAGCAAAGTGAAGTCTAATGGGCCATGTAACATGTGCGGGGATGCTGGACATGATACTTACTTTCAGTGGATCCATGGCTTGTACCTTGAGCTCTAGGGTCTTACCTGAACTGTTGCATGCAGGAGTGTTGAAAAGTCCATCATTGAGTCCTACAGAGGTAGTCTTGGTTGGTTGTGGTGGGTTGAAGACGAGACCTTTAGGAGTATGTGAGCTGGAGATGGAGGTGTACGGATGTAGAGTTGCTGTGCCTACACTGGTGGTTGAAGGCCAGAGTGATGACCTCATCTTGGGCAGCAATCTCCTAAAGCACTTGATTCGCCACCTGAAGACGGATGGAGATCTCTGGAAGAGGGTTCATACTCCTGTGTGTTATGGGGGTGAGGAGAGCAAGCTAATCGATATGATGGCTAATGTGGAGAGATGGAGAGACAGTGAAGTACCTGACAAAGTTGGAACTGTGAGACTAAAAGGGGCTGTGACTCACTCTAGAGCCTATGCAGGAGCACTTAGTCTGGGGCAGACTACGAAACACTCAGAATCTATCAGCTGGCAGTGCTGTTGTCATTGAGCCCAGCAGTTCAAGGTCAACACCAAGGTCAATACTGGTAGGGAGGACAGTAGCTCTATTGCGGGGGGATGGGTGGCTCCCTGTTAGAGTGATAAACCCTTCTCAGAAGACAGTGACATTGAGACGAAACGCCACTCTAGCCGATGTCTTTCCTTGCATGGCTCTAGAGGACTTTGACTGTTCGTGTGTGAATGATATTTCATCAGCAGCTTTACAGCAGCAAGTGCAGAGAACGGCTGATATACTCACTGACTGCCAAGATGACTTGACACTGACTGACGGTTCCAGCCAACTTCACGATACTGACGGACCTGACAGTTCAAGCGATCCTGAGGTCTTACGTGACTTAGGTTTGACTGATATTCATGTCTCCTCCTATCAAGCATCTCCTGCTGGTAAGAAGAAACTCATCCAGCTCATAGCGGAGTACCAGTCTATTTTTTCCAGGCACAAGTTGGATTGTGGAAAAGCTTCCGGATGTCTTCACCACATTCAACTGAGTGATGAGAAACCCTTTCGGATGCCCTACCGACGCCTTTCACCAAAAAATTATGAGAAGCTCAAACAAGCATTGAATGAGATGGAAGAACGTGATATCATAAGGAAGTCTAGTAGTGAGTTCGCCTCTCCCCTTGTCCTTGTATGGAAGAAGTCTGGAGACCTGAGACTATGTACTGATTTTCGTTTGCTCAATGCTCGCACCATCAAAGACGCCCACCCACTCCCTCACCAGGCTGACGTGCTGGCTGCGTTAGGTGGAAATGCCTTTTTCTCGACAATGGACCTTACCTCTGGCTACTACAATGTGGAAGTGCATGAGGATGACCGGAGATTCACAGCTTTTACGTCGCCATTTGGATTGTACGAATACAATCGAATGCCACAGGGGTTATGTAATAGTCCGGCAACCTTTATGAGGATGATGCTAAACATCTTTGGGGATCAGAACTTTCTTAGCTTGCTGTGTTACCTTGACGATGTCTTGGTCTATGCGCCCACTGAAGATCTGGCTATACAGCGCCTGGAAATGGTTTTTGAGTGTCTCAAGGCTCACAACCTGAAGTTGGCGCCAAAAAAGTGTAACTTTCTGCAGAGGTCTGTGAAGTTTCTGGGGCATATCATTAGTGTGGATGGTGTAGCTACAGACCCTGAGAAGGTGAGGGCCATTACAGGAGTAACAGAAGCTGATCTGATGAAAGATGGCACTGACATTCCATCTCAGAAGAAATTGAGGTCATTCCTTGGGATGGTGGTGTATTATCAACAGTTCATTGAAGGTTGCTCGACCATTGCAAAGCCTCTCTTTGGATTGACTACTGGACACAAGGCTCCACGCTGGAAAAAGAAGCGAAGCTCACCTGTCAGGAAGTTGACGGCTGCCGACTGGACAACAGAATGCAGACAGGCCTTATTCCAGCTAAAGCAAGCCTTACTGGACCAGGTTTTGTTGGCCCACCCCAACTTCGAAAAACCCTTTCTACTCTCGGTGGATGCATCCAGCAATGGCTTAGGTGCTGTGCTATCTCAGGTGCAGGAACCGGGAACTACAGCGAGACCTATAGCCTTCGCGAGCAAGTCCTTCAGTTATGCACAGTCGAGGTATCCTGCGCACAGGCTCGAGTTCTTTGCCATGAAATGGGCTATCTGTGACAAGTTCCACCACTGGCTACGGAGACAGCAGTTCACAGTATGGACGGATAATAATCCCTTGACATACATTCTGACCAAAGCAAAGCTTGATGCTTGTGAACAGAGATGGGTCGCCAAGCTGGCACCGTACGAGTTTGACATCAAGTACATCCCTGGAAAAATAAATGTTGTTGCAGATGCTTTGAGCGGAGAGCCCTTCGTACGACCCAGTGCACTCCATCGCCTGACAATGGTCTCGTACGAGACCTTACTAGCTGAAGCCGACGCTGTGCGCACAGACAGAGTACAAGATGTGTTTCGCTGGTCCAGCCACCCCTTTGACAAAGCCTCTGACTCCAACGAAGTGGTCATTAGCTGTCAGGCTACTGTTGACCCCCCATCTGGTGCTTTATCAAGACATGAAGTTGCAGCTGTTCTTCATTCACACAGGTGCTGGGTGGGTGAAGTGGGCTCACATGCACTGCTGTTGCCACAGCTCCCACAGGCTGTTATGCCATCAGAGCAGACCGATGTCGATGTTCTGCCACACGACCTACTGATGAGTAAGCAGCGTGATGACAACGTGATCAGCAAAGTCATCTTCTTTGTGGAGAGGGGGAGAAGACCATCCCGGAGAGAGCGTGCCCATGAGAGTGTTGAGGTTTTGTGTCTTCTCGGAAGTTGGGACAAGTTGACCATGAAGATGGGTGTACTGTATCGTGTTTCGAAGAATGTGGTTACAAAGAGGAAAATGTATCTGTATGTGGTTCCAGCCTCCATGAAAGCAATGGTGTTGAAGGGTGTCCATGATGAAGCTGGCCACCAGGGCCAACAGAGAACAGTCTACCTGACAAGACAGAGGTTCTTCTGGCATGGCCTGGAGAGGGAGGTAAAAGCTTATGTGAAGTGCTGCAGGAGATGCGTGGTGAGCAAGACTCCTGATCCGGAAGCAAGAGCTCCTCTTGAGAGCATAATAACAACTGAGCCCCTTGAACTAGTGTGCATAGACTTCTGGTCTGCAGAAGATTCTTCAAACAAATCCTTGGATGTGCTCGTTGTTACTGACCACTTTACCAAATTGGCTCATGCCTTCTTGTGTCCGAACCAGTCTGCTAAGTCAGTAGCTCATCAGTTGTGGAACAACTATTTCTGTGTCTACGGGATGCCTCGCCGTATACACTCAGACCAGGGAGCCAACTTTGAGAGCGCTTTAATAGCCAAACTGTTGAGTGTTGCAGGCGTTCAGAAGTCTCACACCACACCGTACCATCCGATGGGGAACGGGTCCTACGAAAGGATGAATAGGACTTTGGGAAACATGATCCGGGCCCTGCCAACGAGAGCAAAGCACAGATGGCCTCAGGCGCTGAAGTCCCTTACGTTTGCATACAATTGTACAATCCACGAGACCACAGGCTTTTCCCCTTTCCTGCTAATGTTTGGGAGGACGCCAAGACTGCCTGTTGACATAGTCTTTGGCTCTGTCATAGAGAACCCAGAAGTTGTCGACTATGACCAGTTTGTTCAGTCTTTGAGGAGAGATCTGAAAGAAGCCATGAATGCAGCACAGGCATCTGCAGCGAAGCAGTTGAAGAGGCATGCTGACCTTTATGACAGAAGAGTCAGAGGAGCACCAGTGGAGATTGGGGATTGAGTATTGCTGGCTAACAAGGGGGAGCGGGGAAAGCGGAAGCTCGCTGACCGTTGGGAGGATACTGTCTACCTTGTCACTGGATTGAATGCTGTCAGTCACACTTTTAAGATTCAGAACAGCTCCACTGGACGGGAGAAGACGGTACATCGCAACTTGATAATGCCAGTCAACTTTCTTCCTCTTCCCCATGCTGCTGTTGAGGAGGGAACAGACATGTCTGGATTAACAGAGTCTGAGGACATGAATGACAGCCTTGTGGTCTCAGCTGCCATGGACACTGCAGTGGATGATGGTGCTGAGTACAGAACCAGAGTGTGGGTGTCAGAGTTGTCTTCTGAAGGAACAGGTGACACAAGCCTGGAGGGTGATGTGCGATCCTTGGATGCTCAGGATATTCCACCTTTGGATTCTGTGGATGATATACTGCAGCTGGAAGGTCTGCCTCGATCAGAGAGTCTTCAAGAATCTGACCGAGACTGTAACAGTGTAGTGAGTGAGCTAATTGACCAGTCTGCTTACGATATCCGTACTGACCTACCAAACGCGGATCATTCCTTACCTGATCAGTTACGTACTGACTGTGTTGACGGACACACTATTGCAACAGTACACAACACTGTTACTCCTTATGCAGTTGAAGGTAGTCGGGGTCATATTAGGTCAAGGGCAGGAAGGCTAGTTAAACCAGTGTCAAGACTGATTGAGATTATGAATCAGCAGAAAGTTAGCTCTTGAAGGTTAAATATGTGAATAGAGGGTCAATGGTATTGACATCTTTTATTTGTTTTGCTTTTACATCATTGTGACCATGATTAGAGGTTGCAGGATGGTAATGTGACATATGATAAAGTCTCTTATGGTGGTTTATTTTATTACTTGGATGTTTTAAAGTCACTGAGTGTACTTAACATGTGACAGGCATGTTTACCTATGAGGGCTAAGGGGATTGATCAACCGCTTTTCACTCTAATTCTCAAGGAGAATAGTCTAATGACTGGAATATTTATTGACTGATTTAAAGCAGGGTCTGCATCCTTGATATACACAGCTTTACCTTTTAGTTTTCTCTATTAGGTAGTATATATATATTTTTTCTCTGGATTGTTCTGTACATATGTTGAGTGTCTCTGTATGTGGTATGTTTGCACAGTGCCGTTTTGTATTTTGTTATTTTTCTTGGCAAGTGGAATTCAGTAGGGGGGAGTGTAACAGGGTTATATTGGTGATTCCCCTTGCCACTTTATTGTTAAGCCAATGGGTTTTTGGTTTGAGTTTGTTTTGCCTTCACCTACTCAACATGGCATCTTATTGGCTGGTTTGCGTAGCTTGCTTACGAGTGGGGATGTTCCAGTTAGAATCGTCCCAGTGAACAAGCACCAAACCAGCTGTAAGTTGTTGGCTGCAAAGCACTGTACATCAAGTGATTTTTATACTCTCAAGTGATGATTTAAATGTTCAATTTATATCAAATTGTTTGTAAATGTTATTCGATAAGATGCAGCGGTTTTTTGGAGAATATTTGTTGTGCATTTTGTTGTAGAGAATTCCCGCCAGTATTAGCTAGCAACTTACTGTGTCTGGTGGGGGGGTTCATATATTTTGTACAGTGCGTGAGTGCAGAGTTGGATGGTGAGACGTGCATTGCATGACGTGCAATTTTGTGCCGTTCCTAACAGAATAAAGCTACATGACTGGTGCTACATGTTGGAGTTCCGTGTCGATGACTGATTGTACACAACGCAAGACGAGTACTGTTACACTAGGAACTAAAGTATTTCACTACTCCTGCAATAACATCGGCTAAATATGTGTATGTGACCAGTAAAACATGACTTTGATTTGATTTTGTAGTGCATTAAAGGCAGTAACTCTTTAAACATAATGTTCAGGTACTATTGGTACACCCGCAATAACATCTGCTAAAGACATGTATGGGAACAATGTGTTTTATTTTATTTGATTACTAATGAGTGACTGCAATCCACACTTTGGTTTTGGTAGTCACTGCCAACAAACAAGAATGTTATTATTTTCAGAACACGTTACTTCCTTCAGCACACTACTACAACAGTGTGACTGTTTTGGAATAAAATGTTCACTATATTTCCTATAACATCCTCTGTGTTGTGTACTGCTGGAATATCTACCAATAGCATGTCCGTCTTTTTGTGAGAAATTACACTGGTCACTGTTCAAAACATTTGTAAAGTATTAAGAAAGTATGAATAGTCCTCACTTTAGATTAGGGACTTCAAAACTACTGTACTAATGATCAGTAAATGGTTTATAAGTTAATTCATTAAACATCTTATGAATGATATTTTGTATCAATATGACATAATATAAAAGTTGTTAATAAATGTGTGAATAACCAGCTAACTAAAACAAATGTGGGAGTAATGATACATGAATGATGAATAAACTATTTACTAATCCATTATACATTCTTTATTACAAAGTGTTATTATAAATTGTTACCAATCTCTAAATTAATTCAGACTCCACAGCATCAGAGAGAGCTGCTCTTGTGTGACCCCTGACCTGGCAGCAGTGATGTAGTGAGAGTTGTGGTAGTACCCAATATGAAGTGTCTGCTGTGGTCTCCTGAGCTGTTGTGTTTAATCATTAATGTATATAGTAGTTATGTATACTTGTGAGAATCCCTAGCTGACTAACATTTAACTAATGTGGGAGTAATGATTAATAAATGGTGAGCACACTGTAAACTTCTTGCAAATGGTTTAATTACCGAACATTATAAAGTGTTACCCATAATTGCATATTTAAAAATTTGACCGTCAACTACTTACACAATACACAATTGAGTTATACTTTTGAGTTATACTTATACTTATACTTGGACGTTTTCTGACATTATGCATATTGTACATTTCAATGTGACTGCGCTTGTTGAAGGCATTGTGTCCCATTGTGTACCAAAGCCACTAGACTCTTGCAGGCCTGGCAATTCCAGTCCTCTGGGGCCTGATTGGTATCACCCTTTCCCCCCCTCCCTAGCAAACACACCTGATTTAAACAAATTGCATTTTTAACTGAAGATCGTGATTAGTAGATTATTGGAGTCAGGTGTGTTAGCTGGGGATGGGGCAAAAGTGTGACACCAATCAGGCCACCGAGGACTGGAAGTGCCCTGCCCGCACTAGAGGGTGATGTTAACCATACATAATGACTCGTACTTACATACTATTTATCATTAAATAACACGGAACAACAACAAACTTTGGTATTTGGAAGATACAACTCAAATTGATTACAATGAATTTGATAAAATAAGCTTATGCCTTCTTATTCCTTATGCCTTTCACTTGATGAAGACGTTGTGTCACAATTGAGCCACTAGAGAGAGGTGTTAAACAACATGACGTCCTCAAAATGTACTATTAGAACACTAACATACTATTTGTCATTAAGTAACACAGAACAACCTCTGCCTTAGGAATAGGAGTACACAATCCACAATGACAACAATGTCCTTTATAAGCTCATTCCTTCTCTAAGTCATTCCAGACAAATCATTCTGTATCAACACCACATCTATCATGACAACGCTGAGATGAGTAATATCAGAGTATTGTTATGTCAAAAAAGCAACTACAACAATTGTATAACATAACTAAATCAAACCTATGTTTGTCAAACTCAGGAATTAAAACATAGGAACCATGAACACATTCACTTAAGAAATAAAATAAGTTTATCTATGAATGTCTTATCTTCAAAGTTAATAAAAGTTTAGCTGTCACTTTGAACCATGGATAAAAGAAAGCATAAATTATTGGATTCATTAAGGAATTAACAAGTTGCACAAATCGGATGATAAGTGATAAATTGTCACTTAAAAAATACAAAAATAAGAAAATAAATAGAGATGGAATCCAAAAAATGAAGTAGGTGAAAACAACAATAGCTAGAGTTTTTGTTTTGCTGCTTTTCTCTCAGACTTATTTGCCTGTACAGTTTTAACACCAGACACACTGGCAGCCTCTTTTGAAAATACCTTTCTGGCCTGTGATCTGGCCACCACAAAGATTTTCATATAAAGTGTTATAATAATAGAGCATGGGAAAACCATTGTAATTACAACGTCAATGATATTACCCCAGGTTATTCCTTCAAAAATAAAACATTCCTTCAAACACCTACCTATGTGCACCTACCATCTACCCTTATTGCACTAACATAACTCTATAGTTCTTTTTGCACATGCACATTTACAAAGTTTTTTATAATAGCAGCACGGTATATGATACAACAACACCAGGTGATGGATATAAAACACATAATTCTTGTTATTGTTATTTTAGAGTGGTACAATAAGGGATCACACACAGCAACATAGCGGTCAATAGATATCAAGACCAAACTGCCCAGAGATAAAGAGGTACATAAAAAAGCAATGTAGATATGAAACACACAGAAATATTCCTCAAAACCCCAGCATGGTTCCATTACTGCTACAGTCGTTACTGGTATCACAATCAGTCCCACCAGGAGATCTGACATAGCCAGAGAGAGGATGAGCAGGTTGGTTGTAGTGTGGAGCTGCTTGAAGTGAGAGATGGAGATGATCACCAGTAGGTTCAAAAATACTGTAACTGCTGAAATCAATGAGAAGAAGATGTACAGTGTTATATAGATAGATGTCGATAGCAAAGCCTTTCTGCAAGAAGAGTTTCTGTCTTGAAAACAGTATTGATCATCTTTGTTTTCCTCCATTTGTAATGAAGGGTAAAATGCTGAGGTCCTGCTCCTGCTTGGTCCTGTGTGTGACCCTGTCATGTCCGCCTTCTGAGAAACTCTGAGCTCTGCCTCTCTATTTATACCTGAGTTACTGACAGACACTCCCCTCCCTGGAGTCTCTCTGCACACACACACACACACACACACACACACATACACACACACATACATACACACACACACACCACCAAGTGATTACAGAAATGAAATTAACAAACAGTTGAATACACAAATCATTTGTGAAAACATGATGTAATGTATGACAGGATTGGATGTTGTTGTGCCCACCTAGCCTGTCCTTCAGCCTTACTGATCGTTAGAGATGAGAGAAAATTGAGCATTTTAATGGTCAAACAAAGGCTACTTTACATGGGACTGGGTTTGGGTGATGTCAGAGCTCAGTTTGGACCATAATCCACAACTTCAGGAGATACGACGGCCAAGCCACATGTCAGCTAGTCAACTGTGTGTTTCAAAGCTGATAGTAGGGAAGTTGATGAGGTAGCTTAACATTATGGTGTACATGCTTGTAGCAAATACAATCCAAAAATTGCAATTCCATTGGAACATTTATTAGACTTAAAAAAATGTCCATCTGAACTGAATTATTAATACATTACAAAATCAAATCAAAATCACAATTTATTGGTCACATACACATATTTGTCAGATGTTATTGTGGGTGTAGTGAAATGCTTATGTTCCTATCTCCAACAGTGCAGAAGTTTCTAACAATTCACAATAATACACACACATCAAAAAGTAAAAGAATGGAATTAAAAAATATATAAATATTAAATGTTAGGAAAGGCAATGTCTGAGTGGTTTTGACAAGGAGGAGCAGGAGGAGCACTGCCAGAGCCCTGCATGACCTGCAGCAGGCCACAAATGTGCATGTGTCTGCTCAAATGGTCAGAAACAGACTCCATGAGGGTGGTATGAGGGCCCAACGTCCACAGGTGGGGGTTGTGCTTACAGCCCAACACCGTGCAAGACGTTTGGCATTTGCCAGTGAACACCAAAATTGGCAAATTCGCCATTGGCGCCCTGTGCTCTTCACAGATGAAAGCACGTGACAGACGTGACAGAGTCTGGAGACGCCGTGGAGAACGTTCTGCTGCCTGTAACATCCTCCAGCATGACCGGTTTGGCGGTGGGTCAGTCATGGTGTGGGGTGACATTTCTTTGGGAGGCCGCACAGCCCTCCATGTGCTCGCCAGAGGTAGCCTGTCTGCCATTAGGTACCGAGATGAGATCCTCAGACCCCTTGTGAGACCATGTGCTGGTGCGGTTGGCCCTGGGTTCCTCCTAATGCATGACAATGCTAGACCTCATGTGGCTGGAGTGTGTCAGCAGTTCCTGCAAGAGGAAGGCATTGATGCTATGGACTGGCCCGCCCATTCCCCAGACCTGAATCCAATTGAGCACATCTGGGACATCATGTCTCGCTCCATCCACCAACAGACTGTCCAGGAGTTGGCAGATGCTTTAGTCCAGGTCTGGGAGGAGATCCCTCAGGAGACCATCCTCCACCTCATCAGGAGCATGCCCAGGCGTTGTAGGGAGGTCAGACAGGCACGTGGAGGCCACACACACTACTGAGCCTCATTTTGACTTGTTTTAAGGACATTACATCAATGTTGGATCAGCCTGTAGTGTGGTTTTCCACTTTAATTTGAGTGTCACTTCAAATCCAGACAACCAAACAAAAAAGTATTTAATAAGAATATTTCATTCATTCAGATCTAGGATGTTATTTTAGTGTTCCCTTTATTTTTTTGAGCAGTGATATATATATATATATATATATATATATATATATATATATATATATATATATATATATATTTACTACCATTCAAAAGTTTGGGGTCACTTAGAAATGTCCTTGTTTTTGAAAGAAAAGCAAAAACATAAAATTGATCAGAAATACAGTGTGAAAATTGGTAATGTTGTAAATGGCAGATTCTTTTTTTTTGGGGGGGGGGGGGGGGGTATCTACGTAGGCGTACAGAGGCCCATTATCACCAACCATCAGTCCTGTGTTCCAATGGCACGTTGTGTTAGCTAATCCAAGTTTATAATTTTAAAAGGCTGATCATTAGAAAACATTTTTTGCAATTATGTTAGCACAGCTGAAAACTGTACTTCTGATTAAAGAAGCAATAAAACTGGTCTTTAGACTAGTTGAGTATCTGGAGCATCAGGATTCGTGGGTTCGATTACAGGCTCAACATGAACAGAAACAAATACATTTCTTCTGAAACTCGTCAGTCTGCTATTGTTCTGAGAAATGAAGGCTATTTAATGCAAGATATTGCCAAGAAACTGAAGATCTTGTACAACGATGTGTACTTTTCCTTTCACAGAACAGAGCAAAATGGCTCTAACCACAATAGAAAGAGGAGTGGGAGGCCTGGTGCACAACTGAGCAAGAGGACAACTACATTAGAGTGTCTAGTTTGAGAAACAGACACCTCACAAGTCATCAACTGGCAGCATCATTAAGTAGTCTCAACATCAACAGTGAAGAGGCGACTCCAAGATGCTGGCCTTCTAGGCAGAGTTGCAAATAAAAAGCAATTTCTTCAACTGGCCAATAAAAAACAGTTTAATATGGTGAAAAGAACACAGACACTGGACAGAGGAACTTTCCAGCTACAATAGTCATTTACAACATTAACAATGTCTACACTGTATTTCTGATCAATTTTATGTTATTTTAATGGACAAAAGAATACATTTTCTGCCTAAAAAAAAAAAAACCTTTGAACGGTAGTGTGTATATATTTTTTCAGCCCCCGTCCCCGCAGGAGGCCATTTGCCTTTTGGCTGGCCCGTCATTGTAAATAAGAATTTGTTATGTTACTGACTTGCCTACGTTAAATAAAATAAAAAATACACATGTGTACGTCGTGGAACTGAATGCTTTTCACCGTCTCCACTGTGGTCCCATTGATGTGAATAGGGGCATGCTGACGTTGAGGTAGAGTTTATTTTCCTGGCACTACTCCTCCAGGTCCCTCACCTCCTCCATGTACTCTGTCTCGTCATTGTTGGTAATGAGGACTACTACTGTTGTGTGTCCTGCAAACTTGATGATTGGGTTGGAGGTGTGATGTCCACACAATCATGGGTGAACAGGGGGTACACAGGAGGGGGGCTGAGCCCCTTGTGGGGCCCCTGTTTTGAGTATCAGCAAAGTAGAGGTGTTATTTCCTACCTTCACCACCTGGGGGCGACCCAAGGCCCCAAGGCCCCAAGCTTAGTGATGAACTTGGAGGGTACTATGGCGTTGAAGGCTAATATATTGTCATTGAACAGCATTCTTACATTTCTTTTTATTTACTTTTTATTTTCACCTTCATTTAACCAGGTAGGCTAGTTGAGAACAAGTTCTCATTTGCAACTGCGACCTGGCCAAGATAAAGCATAGCAGTTCAACATATACAACAACACAGAGTTAGTTACACATGGAATAAACAAAACATACCGTTAATAATACAGTAGAAAAAAAAGAAAACATATCTATATACAGTGAGTGCAAATGAGTTGAGGTAAGGGAGTTAAGGCAATAAATAGGCCGTGGTGGTGAAGTATTTATAATATAACAATTAAACACTGGAATGGTAGATGGGCAGAAGATGAATGTGCAAGTAGAGATACAGGGGTGCAAAGGAGCAAGATAAATACATAAATACAGTATGAGGATGAGGTAGTTGGATGGGCTGTTTACAGATTTGCTATGTACAGGTGCAGTGATCTGTGAGCTGCTCTAACAGCTGGTGCTTAACGTTAGTGAGGGAGATGTGTGTCTCCAGCTTCAGAGATTTTTGCAGGTCGTTCCAGTCATTGGCAGCAGAGAACTGGAAGGAAAGGCGGCCAAATGATGAATTGGCTTTGGGGGTGACCAGTGAGATATACCAGCTGGAGCGCGTGCTACGAGTGGGTGCTGCTATGGTGACCAGTGAGCTGAGATAAGGCGGGGCTTTACCTAGCAGAGACTTGTAGATGACCTGGAGCCAGTGGGTTTGGCGACGAGAGTGAAGCGAGGACCAGTAAACGAGAGCATACAAGTCGCAGTGGTGGGTATAATATGGGGCTTTGGTGACAAAACGGATGGCACTGTGATAGACTACGTCAAATTTGTTGAGTAGAGTGTTGGAGGCTATTTTGTAAATGACAAGTTGAGGATCGGTAGGATGGTCAGTTTTACTAGGGTATGTTTGGCAGCATGAGTGAAGGATGCTTTGTGGCAAAATAGGAAGCCGATTCAATATTTAATTTTGGATTGTAAATGCTTAATGTGAGTCTGGAAGGAGAGTTTACAGTCTAATCAGACACCTAGGTATTTGTAGTTATCCACATATTCTAAGTCAGAGCCGTCCAGAGTAGTGATGCTGGACGGGCAGGCAGGTGCGGGCAGTGATCGGTTGAAGAGCATGCATTTAGTTTCACTTGCATTTAAGAGCAGTTGGAGGCCACTGAAGGAGTGTTGTATGGCATTGAAGCTCGTCTGGTGGTTGAAAAGCATATTTTGAAAATCTGAGATGACAGTGTTGTTAACAAAAGGCTAAGCTTGAGATATAGCATATTTATTTCATTTCATTTGCGATTTTCATGAATAGTTAACGTTGCGTTATGGTAATGAGCTTAGGTCTATAAATAGAATCCTGGATCCGGGTTTGGTCGTCGCAACAGGTTAAGATGGTGAGGAAGGCACTTTTAACTTCTTGACCATACTTGAGACGCAGACGTCTCAAGTAGGCACCTGGAAATGCAAATGCGCTACGCTAAATGCTAAATGTACTCGTTACAACTCAAACCTTGATCAAAATTCACAAGCAGGGTATTGAATTAAAGCTACACTCGTTGTGAACCTAGCCAGCAAGTCAGATTTTTAAAATGCTTTTCGGCGAAAGCATGAGAAGCTATTATCTGATAGCATGCACCCCCCAAAATACCAGCACGACACGTAAACAACAGATTTTGCGGTAGCCGGCGCTACCCAAAACGCAGAAATAAAATATAAAACATTCATTACCTTTGACGAGCTTCTTTCTTGGCACTCCTATATGCCCCATAAACATCACTATTGGGTCTTTTTTTCGTTTAAATCGGTCCATATATACCCAAAATAGCTTTGTATGGAAGCTGTGTCATTCAGAAAAAAACATCGTTTTTAAACGCTGCGTAATTTTTTTAAATTAAAAAAGTTGACGATAAACTTTCACAAAACACTTCGAAATCCTTTTGTAATCCAACTTTAGGTATTAGTAAACGTTTATAATCTATCAAAATGATTACAGGGCGATGCTTATTCAATAGCTCCTCGCTTGCAAATCCTTGGCTGCCATAGTCCTCAGTAACAACATCCGGGTGAAGACTGGAAGAAACGGATGCCAGATAGATGGATTTTCCAACAATTAATTCAATTGAAAATGACGACAATGGCGACATCGTGTGGAATTTGTATGAATTGCATGCAGGTCGATATTAAATTTTGTCTTCTTTTAACAACTCGTGGAAGTGACTTATGGAAATTATTTTTAGCTTTCAGAGAGCAGTTTTTCTTGCGTTTTTCAATGAAACACACGATCTGTTATAGTCACAGCCATGATTTAACCAGTTTTAGAAACTTCAGAGTGTTTTCTATCCACACATACTAATCATATGCATATACTATATTCCTGGCATGAGTAGCAGGACGCTGAAAAGTTGCGCGATTTTTAACAGAATGTTCGAAAAAGGAGGGGGTAGAAGTAAGAGGTACCTCTAGCACTTAGCCATCCCGGATCTGGGATCGTGAATACAGCCTCAAGCTCATTACCATAACGCAATGTTAACTATTCATGAAAATCGCAAATTAAATGAAATAAATATGCTAGCTCTCAAGCTTAGCCTTTTGCTAACAACACTGTCATCTCAGATTTTCAAAATATGCTTCTCAACCATAGGAAAACAATAATTTGTGTAACAGTAGCTAGCTAACGTAGCATTTAGCGTTAGCGTTAGCATTCAGCAGGCAACATTTTCACAAAAACCAGAAAAGCATTCAAATAAAATAATTTACATTTGAAGAACTTCAGATGTTTTCAATGAGGAGACTCTGTTAGATAGCAAATGTTCAGTTTTTCCTGAAAGATGATTTGTTTAGGAGAAATCGCTCCGTTTGGTGAGTCACGTTTGGCTACCAAAAAAAAACGAAAATCCAGTCATCAAAACGCCAAACTTTTTTCCAAATTAACTCCATAATATCGACTGAAACATGGCAAACGTTGTTTAGAACCAATCCTCAAGGTGTTTTTCACATTTCTCAGGAGAAAATGCCCGCACCTGAAGATTACGCACCAAATTAGACAAAGGACACCGGGCGGACCCCTGGAAAATGTAGTCTCTTATGGCCAATCTTCCAATGATATGCCTACAAATACGTCACAATGCTGCAGACATCTTGAAGAAACGACAGAAAGGGCAGGCTCGTTCGTGGTGCATTCACAGCCATATAAGGAGACAATGGAAAACAGAGCTTCAGAAATTCTGCTCATTTCCTGTTTGAAGTTTCATCTTGGTTTCGCCTGTAGCATGAGTTCTGTGGCACTCACAGATAATATCTTTGCAGTTTTGGAAACGTCAGACTTTTTCTTTCCTAAGCTGTCAATTATATGCATAGTCGAGCATCTTTTCGTGACAAAATATTGCGCTTAAAACGGGCACGTTTTTTTATCCAATAATGAAATAGCGCCCCCATAGACTCAACTTTAAAGAATGACCAGGCATCCTCTACTGATGGGATGCGGTTAATGTCCTTCCAGGATAGGGATGCCGTCTGGACCAGCAGCAATGTGAGGGTTAACACACTTAAATGTCTTACTCACGTCGGCCACGGAGAACGAGAGTCCTTGGGACCGCGTTGGTAGCACTGTGTTAACCTCAAAGCGGAAGGTGTTTAGCTTGTCCGGGAGCAAGACATCGTTATCCGTGACGTGGCTGGTTTTTCCTTTGTAATCCCTGATAGTCTTAAGACCCTGCCACATACGTCTCGTTTCTAAACCTTTGAAATGCCACTCAACTTTGTCTCTCTACTGACCTTTTGCCTGTTTGATTGCCGAAGGTGTCCAAATACTTATGAATTATTTAATTGTGGGGAATATCAAATCAAATGTATTTATATAACCCTTCCTTACATCAACTGATGCCACAAAGTGCTTTACAGAAACCCAACCCCAAACAGCGAGCAATGCAGGTGTAGAAGCACGGTGGCTAGGAAAAACTCTCTTGAAAGGCCATAAACCTAGGAAGAAACCTAGAGAGGAACCAAGCTATGAGGGGTGGCCAGTCCTCTTCTGGCTGTGCCGGGTGGAGATTATAACAGAACATGGCCAAGATGTTAGATTGTTCATAAATGACCAACATGGTCAAATAATAATCACAGTAGTTGTCGAGGGTGTAACAGTTCACCACCTCAGGAGTAAATGTCAGTTGGATTTTCATAGCCGATCATTGAGAGTATCTCCACCACTCCTGCTGTCTCTAGAGAGTTGAAAATATCAGGTCTGATACAGTAGCACGTCCAGTCAACAGGTCAGGGTTCCGTAGCCACAGGCAGAACAGTTGAAACTGGAGCAGCAGCACGGCCAGGTGGACTGGGGACAGCAAGGAGTCATCATGCCAGGTAGTCCTGAGGCATGGTCCTAGGGCTCAGGTCCTCAGAGAGAGAGAGAAAGAAAGAAAGAGAGAAAGAGAGAATTAGAGAGAGCATACTTAAATTCACACAGGACACTAGATAAGACAAGAGAAATACTCCAGATATAACAGACTGACCCTAGCCCCCCAACACATATACTACTGCAGCATAAATACTGGAGGCTGAGACAGGAGGGGTCAGGAGTAGATACATAAGATGTTTCTAAACTGTAAAACAGATACAGTGCATTCGGAAATTAATCAGAGCCCTTTACTTTTTCCAAATTGTCTTACATTAAAACCCTATTCTAAATAATGTTGAAATGTTTTTTTCCTCCTAATCAATCTACTCACAATACACCATAATGACTGTAAGAATATTTTAAGATAATACACAACGCAGAGGACTAATGGTCAAGAGGGAATCAACGATCAATGGAAATAGTGTTTTTTTCTGTAACAGGGAATTAATGATCATTGGGTCAGAGACATGGAAGGATTTTGTCTAGATTTTGTCTAGGCGTTGAGCCTGAAACAGGATACCTGTTATTTGGCCATTGGGACAGTTTTATTGCAAGGAATTCTAATTGGTCAACCACAGGTTAGGGTTGGGTTATAACACAACATCCTGTCTCTTTGTTCTGTGGAGAGAATCACAGAGGACAGGGGAGAATGAACATATACCTCAGCATAACATCTATGATTTGTCCTCTTTGAATAAACCTATTTTCTCCCTTGATTTATTTTGTGGTCTGTGTTATTGAAGAGTAACATCAACATCTAACCTGATGAAGAAAAAGTCAGGTTTCATTTTTGGGCAAATTTATAAAACATTTAAAACTGAAATTTACATAAGTATTCAGACCCTTTACTCAGTACCTTGTCGAAGCACCTTTGGCAGCGATTACAGGGTATGACGCTACATGCTTGGCACACCTGTATTAGGTGTGCAGATCCTCCCAAGCTCATTCAGGTTGAATGGGGAGCGTCGCTGCACAGATATGTTCAGGTTTCTCCATAGATTTTCCATCGGCTTCAGAGCTCTGGCTGGGAATGTTAAGGACATTCAGAGACCTGTCCCGAAGCCACTCTTGTGTTGGCTTGGCTGTGTGCTTAGGGTCGTTGTCCTGATATTAGATGAACTATCGCACCAGTCTGAGGTCCTGAGCGCTCTGGAGCAGGTTTCAAGGATCTCTCTTTACTTTGCTCCATTCATCTTTCCCTCTGTCCTGACTAGTCTCCCAGTCCTTGCCACTGAAAAACATGCCCACAGCATGATTCCTCCACCACCACTCTAGTCTTGGGGACCTTCAATGCTTCAGACATGTTTCCCCAGATCTGTGTCTCGACACAATCCTGTCTCGGAGCACTGCGGACAATTCCTTCGACTTCATGTCTTGGTTTCTGCTCTGACATGCACTGTCAACTGTGGGAACTTATATAGACAGGTGTCTGCCTTTCCAAATAATGTCCAATCAATTGAATCTACCACGTGTACTCCAATCAAGTTGTAAAAACATCAAGGATCATCAACGGAAACAGGATGCACCTCAGCTCAATTTCGAGTCTCATAGCAAAGGTTCTGAATACTTATGTAAGTATTTCTGTTTTTATTTTTAATACATTTGCAAATTGACAAAAAAAACAGTGTGGGGTATTGTGTGAAAATTGATGAGAAATAAACATTATTTAGTACATTTTCGAATAAGGCTGTAACGTAACAAAATGTGGAAAAATTCAACGTGTATGAAAACTTTCCAAATGCACTGTGTGTATGAAAATGCCCTCAAATGAAAGGTGTCATTCTATAATGTCGCCTCATATTAAACATTTGATCTCATATCCAAAGTGCTGGATTAAAGATCTACGTATTTTAGACAGAGTGAAACAGAGGACAGGAATTCCTTTCATTATGTACAGTGGCCAGAGCAAGGCAGTATAATTCACAATCTGTGACAAATGGATAAATTGACTTATTCTATTCTGAACAAAAAAATAAACGTTAGATTTTACAGTTGAGTTACAGTCGTGACATACAGAGTTACAGTCATATGTAAATCAGTCAATTGAAATGAATTCATTAGGCCTATGGATTACACATGATTGGGAATACAAACATATATATGTGTCGTTCAAAGGTATAAAAAAGTATAGCGATATATACCCCCTTCAAATGAGTGGACCTGGCTAATTCACCCGTTGTTGACAGTTGCATAGACACACACAGACACACATTGGCAGTAGAATGAGCTTACTGAAGAGCTCAGTGACTTTCAACGTGGCACCGTCATAGGATGCCACCTTTCCAAAAGTCAGTTGGTCAAATTTCTGCCATGCTAGAGCTGCCCCGTTCAACTGTAAGTGCTGTTTTTGTTAATTGGAAACATCTAGGAGCAACAGTGTCTCAGCCACGAAGTGGTAGGCCTCACAAGCTCACAGAACGGGAAGGCGGGAATCCTTTGTCCTCGGTTGCAACACTCACATCCAAGTTCCAAACTGCCTCTGGAAACAATGTCAGCACAAGAACTGTTCGTCAGGAGCTTCATGAAATGGGTTTCCATGGCCGAGCAGCCGCAAACAGGCCTAAAATCACCATGCGCAATGCCTAGTGACGGCTCGAGTGGTGTAAAGCACGCCACCGTTGGACTTTGGAGCAGTGAAAAATGTCTTCTCTGGAGTAACAAATCAGATTTGGCGGATGCAGGAGAACGCTACCTGCCCCAATGCATAGTGCAAACTGTAAAGTTTGGTGGAGGAGCAATAATGGTTTGGGGCTGTTTTTCATGGGTTGAGCTAGACCCCTTAGTTCCTGTGAAGGGAAATCTTAAAACTACAGCAGACAATGACATTCTAGACTTGTGACAACAGTGTGGGGAAGGCCCTCTCCTGTTCCAGCACCAAAATGCTCCCATGAACAAAGTGAGGTCCATTCAGAAATAGGTTTGTCGAGATCTGTGTGGAAGACTGGCCTGCACAGAGCCATGACCTCGACCCCATCGAACACCATTGGGATGAATTGGAATGCGGGCTGCGAGCCAGGCGTAATCGCCCAACATCAATGACCAACTTCACTAATGGTCTTGTGGCAGAATGGAATCTGAATGGAAGTCCCAATAGCATTTATCCAACATCTAGTGGAAAGCCTTCCCTGAAGAGTGAGGGCTATTATAGAGGAGAAGGGCGGACCAATTCCAATTTTAATGCCCGTGATTTTGGAATGAGATGTTCCTCGAGCAGCTGTCCACATACTTTCGATATGTAGTGTCTAAGAAAATTCGGGAAAAACTATGAAACAGAACTAGAGAAACAGGAAGGCGGAAAAGAATGCTTGTAAGACCTGACAAGACAAGACGAACTGTCAACAGACAAACAGAGAACCCAGGTATGAATACACAGGAGATAATGGGAAGATGGGCGACACCTGGAGTGGGGTGGAGACAAGCACAACGACAGGTGAAACAAATCAGGGTGTGACAATCGCACGTGTAATATTGCAAATGGACATGGCAGTTTCAACGCTACAGATTCCAGCTTTAAAGGGAAATGTCACTCAAAACCAAGAATAAAAGTGTTGACGGCCACATCATCATCATGATGATGCAAAATATTGTACGATGAAAAAGGCATCATCATACTGTATGATGATGTGGCCGGTGACACTTTGATTCTTGAAAGTCCAATATCTTGAAAAGTTGACAGACATACAAATCATTGTGGGACTGCGTCTACATTAGACTAGTAAACAAAATAACTAAGGATAGCTTTTGAGTGTAATTTCCCTTTAAGGGCATAATTGCTAACCTTCAGGCAACTCCACACTATTAGCCACAACCCAGGGTCAGCGATGGAGCGCCACACGGCCACCCAGGATCTAATCTATTTGACACATTGCTGCAAAACTCTTGTATATGCTCTAAATAAGTTAAGACAGCCATCTACACAGCCTCCAGCAATGCAGCCAAGGAGTACAGCCTGCAGGTACATGGTACATTAATAACAACCTTAGAATAGTACAAAATGTAGGTGTACTCTCACTACTTGTGTTCTCACATCTTCACTGCTGCCAGGTCAGGGGTCACACGAGAGCATGTTAGATATGTCTATATTGACCCTGGATCATATTATATGTGTTGATCCTGGATCATGCCCCATGAAATCAGGATGTGCCAACTCAGAGGCCTCATGAAAAAAAATCATTTCAGTTCAGTACTTGTGAAAATGTCTTGTTATTTATCAAAAACACTATAGAGAGGGGTGTAGGATTGAGACTTGAGTGAGGTTAGGGGGAGGTTTAGTCTGAAAACCTACCTCTTCATGAGTTTATTAATGCCACAGTCCCCCCTCCCATCTGCTAATTGACTTAAATGGAAAAAGTGTAACAGAGGTGAGTCAGACTCATGCTCTCGTGATGAGGTACTTCTAAATCAGTGTCACCTTGGGTCCAAGAGGGTCTTTCCTCTTGGACTATTGGTTAAGATGTTGGTTTTCCACTCAGGATACCACGGTTCAGATCCCACCTGTGACAAAGTCATGATTCAGATGTGGGATTCTTGACCTGTGAAGGGAAGACTAGTTTAGAGGTGAGGGTTGTACTGAGGCTGAGGCCTAATGGAAGTTGTACTCACACAAATGACAATAGAGCTGTACTTATGTTCACTGCAGGTTCACTTTGAATGTTTATGCTCTAATGGGGCCTTATTGGTTCCTGGGGGAAAGCATTTGTGTGTCTCCAACACCTTTAATTGGTAGAATTCCTTAGAGTTTTGGACCTAATTGTTCCAAATCAAATCAAATCAAATCAAATTTATTTATATAGCCCTTCGTACATCAGCTGATATCTCAAAGTGCTGTACAGAAACCCAGCCTAAAACCCCAAACAGCAAGCAATGCAGGTGTAGAAGCACGGTGGCTAGGAAAAACTCCCTAGAAAGGCCAAAACCTAGGAAGAAACCTAGAGAGGAACCAGGCTATGTGGGGTGGCCAGTCCTCTTCTGGCTGTGCCGGGTGGAGATTATAACAAAACATGGCCAAGATGTTCAAATGTTCATAAATGACCAGCATGGTCAAATAATAATAAGGCAGAACAGTTGAAACTGGAGCAGCAGCACAGCCAGGTGGACTGGGGACAGCAAGGAGTCATCATGTCAGGTAGTCCTGGGGCATGGTCCTAGGGCTCAGGTCCTCCGAGAGAGAGAAAGAGAGAAGGAGAGAATTAGAGAACGCACACTTAGATTCACACAGGACACCGAATAGGACAGGAGAAGTACTCCAGATATAACAAACTGACCCTAGCCCACCGACACAAACTACTGCAGCATAAATACTGGAGGCTGAGACAGGAGGGGTCAGGAGACACTGTGGCCCAAACAGGCCAAACAGGAAGGATATAACCCCACCCACTTTGCCAAAGCACAGCCCCCACAACACTAGAGGGATATCTTCAACCACCAACTTACCATCCTGAGACAAGGCTGAGTATAGCCCACAAAGACCTCCGCCACGGCACAACCCAAGGGGGGGGGGGGGGGGGGGGACGCCAACCCAGACAGGATGACCACATCAGTGACTCAACCCACTCAGGTGACGCACCCCCTCCAGGGACGGCATGAGAGAGCCCCAGTAAAGCCAGTGACTCAGCCCCTGTAATAGGGTTAGAGGCAGAGAATCCCAGTGGAAAGAGGGGAACCGGCCAGGCAGAGACAGCAAGGGCGGTTCGTTGCTCCAGAGCCTTTCCGTTCACCCTCCCACTCCTGGGCCAGACTACACTCAATCATATGACCCACTGAAGAGATGAGTCTTCAGTAGAGACTTAAAGGTTGAGACCGAGTTTGCGTCTCTGACATGGGTAGGCAGACCGTTCCATAAAAATGGAGCTCTATAGGAGAAAGCCCTGCCTCCAGCTGTTTGCTTAAAAATTCTAGGGACAATTAGGAGGCCTGCGTCTTGTGACCGTAGCGTACGTGTAGGTATGTACGGCAGGACCAAATCAGAGAGATAGGTAGGAGCAAGCCCATGTAATGCTTTGTAGGTTAGCAGTAAAACCTTGAAATCAGCCCTTGCTTTGACAGGAAGCCAGTGTAGAGAGGCTAGCACTGGAGTAATATGATCAAATTTTTTGGTTCTAGTCAGGATTCTAGCAGCCGTATTTAGCACTAACTGAAGTTTATTTAGTGCTTTATCCGGGTAGCCGGAAAGTAGAGCATTGCAGTAGTCTAACCTGGAAGTGACAAAAGCATGGATTAATTTTTCTGCATCATTTTTGGACAGAAAGTTTCTGATTTTTGCAATGTTACGTAGATGGAAAAAAGCTGTCCTTGAAATGGTCTTGATATGTTCTTCAAAAGAGAGATCAGGGTCCAGAGTAACGCCGAGGTCCTTCACAGTTTTATTTGAGACGACTGTACAACCATTAAGATTAATTGTCAGATTCAACAGAAGATCTCTTTGTTTCTTGGGACCTAGAACAAGCATCTCTGTTTTGTCCGAGTTTAAAAGTAGAAAGTTTGCAGCCATCCACTTCCTTATGTCTGAAACACATTCTTCTAGCAAGGGCAATTTTGGGGCTTCACCATGTTTAATTGAAATGTACAGCTGTGTGTCATCCGCATAGCAGTGAAAGTTAACATTATGTTTTCGAATAACATCCCCAAGAGGTAAAATATATAGTGAAAACAATAGTGGTCCTAAAACGGAACCTTGAGGAACACCGAAATTTACAGTTGATTTGTCAGAGGACAAACCATTCACAGAGACAAACTGATATCTTTCCGACAGATAAGATCTAAACCAGGCCAGAACTTGTCCGTGTAGACCAATTTGGGTTTCCAATCTCTCCAAAAGAATGTGGTGATTGGTGGTATCAAAAGCAGCACTAAGGTCTAGGAGCACGAGGACAGATGCAGAGCCTCGGTCCGATGCCATTAAAATGTCATTTACCACCTTCACAAGTGCCGTCTCAGTGCTATGATGGGGTCTAAAACCAGACTGAAGCATTTCGTATACATTGTTTGTCTTCAGGAAGGCAGTGAGTTGTGCGCAACAGCCTTTTCTAAAATTTTTGAGAGGAATGGAAGATTCGATATAGGCCGATAGTTTTTTATATTTTCTGGGTCAAGGTTTGGCTTTTTCAAGAGAGGCTTTATTACTGCCACTTTTAGTGAGTTTGGTACACATCCGGTGGATAGAGAGCCGTTTATTATGTTCAACATAGGAGGGCCAAGCACAGGAAGCAGCTCTTTCAGTAGTTTAGTTGGAATAGGGTCCAGTATGCAGCTTGAAGGTTTAGAGGCCATGATTATTTTCATCATTGTGTCAAGAGATATAGTACTAAAACACTTGAGCGTCTCTCTTGATCCTAGGTCCTGGCAGAGTTGTGCAGACTCAGGACAACTGAGCTTTGAAGGAATACGCAGATTTAAGGAGGAGTCCGTAATTTGCTTTCTAATAATCATAATCTTTTCCTCAAAGAAGTTCATGAATTTATCACTGCTAAAGTGAAAGTCATCCTCTCTTGGGGAATGCTGCTTTTTAGTTAGCTTTGCGACAGTATCAAAAAGGAATTTCGAATTGTTCTTATTTTCCTCAATTAAGTTAGAAAAATAGGATGATCGAGCAGCAGTAAGGGCTCTTCGGTACTGCACAGTACTGTCTTTCCAAGCTAGTCGGAAGACTTCCAGTTTGGTGTGGCGCCATTTCCGTTCCAATTTTCTGGAAGCTTGCTTCAAAGCTTGGGTATTTTCTGTGTACCAGGGAGCTAGTTTCTTATGAGAAATGTTTTTAGTTTTTAGGGGTGCAACTGCATCTAGGGTATTGCGCAAGGTTAAGTTGAGTTCCTCAGTTAGGTGGTTAACTGATTTTTGTCCTCTGGCGTCCTTGGGTAGACAGAGGGAACCTGGAAGGACATCAAGGAATCTTTGTGTTGTCTGTGAATTTATAGCACGACTTTTGATGATCCTTGGTTGGGGTCTGAGCAGATTATTTGTTGCACTTGCAAACGTAATAAAATGGTGGTCCGATAGTCCAGGATTATGAGGAAAAACATTAAGATCCACAACATTTATTCCATGGGACAAAACTAGGTCCAGCGTATGACTGTGACAGTGAGTGGGTCCAGAGACATGTTGGACAAAACCCACTGAGTCGATGATGGCTCCGAAAGCCTTTTGGAGTGGGTCTGTGGACTTTTCCATGTGAATATTAAAGTCACCAAAGATTAGAATATTATCCGCTATGACTACAAGGTCCGATAGGAATTCAGGGAACTCAGTGAGGAACGCTGTATATGGCCCAGGAGGCCTGTAAACAGTAGCTATAAAAAGTGATTGAGTAGGCTGCATAGATTTCATGACTAGAAGCTCAAAAGACGAAAACGTAATTTTTTTTTTTGTAAATTGAAATTTGCTATCGTAAATGTTAGCAACACCTCCGCCTTTGCGGGATGCACGGGGGATATGGTCACTAGTGTAGCCAGGAGGTGAGGCCTCATTTAACACAGTAAATTCATCAGGCTTAAGCCATGTTTCAGTCAGGCCAATCACATCAAGATTATGATCAGTGATTAGTTCATTGACTATAATTGCCTTTGAAGTAAGGGATCTAACATTAAGTAGCCCTATTTTGAGATGTGAGGTATCATGATCTCTTTCAATAATGACAGGAATGGAGGTGGTCTTTATCCTAGTGAGATTGCTAAGGCGAACACCGCCATGTTTAGTTTTGCCCAACCTAGGTCGAGGCACAGACACGGTCTCAATGGTGATAGCTGAGCTGACTACACTGACTGTGCTAGTGGCAGACTCCACTATGCTGGCAGGCTGGCTAACAGCCTGCTGCCTGGCCTGCACCCTATTTCATTGTGGAGCTAGAGGAGTTAGAGCCCTGTCTATGTTGGTAGATAAAATGAGAGCACCCCTCCAGCTAGGATGGAGTCCGTCACTCCTCAGCAGGTCAGGCTTGGTCTTGTTTGTGGGTGAGTCCCAGAAAGAGGGCCAATTATCTACAAATTCTATCTTTTGGGAGGGGCAGAAAACAGTTTTCAACCAGCGATTGAGTTGTGAGACTCTGCTGTAGAGCTCATCACTCCCCCCAACTGGGAGGGGGCCAGAGACAATTACTCGATGCCGACACATCTTTCTAGCTGATTTACACGCAGAAGCTATGTTGCGCTTGGTGATCTCTGACTGTTTCATCCTAACATCGTTGGTGCCGACGTGGATAACAATATCTCTATACTCTCTACACTCGCCAGTTTTAGCTTTAGCCAGCACCATCTTCAGATTAGCCTTAACGTCGGTAGCCCTGCCCCCCGGTAAACAGTGTATGATCGCTGGATGATTCGTTTTAAGTCTAATACTGCGGGTAATGGAGTCGCCAATGACTAGAGTTTTCAATTTGTCAGAGCTAATGGTGGGAAGCTTCGGCGTCTCAGACCCTGTAACGGGAGGAGGAGAGACCAGAGAAGACTAGGCCTCTGACTCCGACCCGCTGAATGAGCGACACCGGTTGAGCATTCCTACAGCATTTCCTTCCAGAAACCGTGAGAAAGTTGTCCGGCTGCGGGGACTGTGCCAGGGGATTTATACTACTATCTGTACTTACTGGTGGCACAGACACGGTTTCATCATTTCCTACACTGAAATTACCCTTGCCTAGCGATTGCGTCTGAAGCTGGGCTTGTAGCACAGCTATCCTCGCCGTAAGGCGAGTACAGCGACTGCAATTAGAAGGCATCATGTTAATGTTACTACTTAGCTTCGGCTGTTGGAGGTCCTGACGAACCGTGTCCAGATAAAGCCTCCGGAGTGAAAAAGTTGAGTAGGAAAAAACAAAAATATAAACGGTAATTAAAAAGTAAAAACCGTAAAGTTGTCAGGTAGCAAAACAAGTTGGCAACAAAACGCACAGCAACTCAAAAACAAGTCTGCAAGTCGTGACCGGAAATGACGTGAGAGCAGACAGTAGGGAGCCCAGCCTTCCAGAGCCTTGCAGAGCCCAGCCTTCCAGAGCCTTGCATACAGGTAATAACAGGACCCTCTGGTGTCAGGAACTTAAAAATGTCAAACTAACATCATTAAAGAGTTACACAGTAGAGACAACATAGTCCCAGTGACATCAGTCACAGAGCACAGGTCGACTTTTGCTGATGCTTTCTAAGAATCATTCAGAGGTGAAATACGTTGTTTTTTGACCGTCATTTAGCAGACGCTCTTATCCAGAGCGACTTACAAGAACAATTAGGGTTAAGTGCCTTGCTCAAGGGCACAGACAGATTTTTCACCTAATCGGCTCCGGGATTTGAAACAGCAACCTTTCTCTTACTGGCCCAACATTTAAACAGCTAGGCTACCTGGCGCAGGATTTTGAGAGTTTGCTTTGATTAATCTTGTATTTATTGTATGTTCATGTTCACAAGGCTTCCTTGCAAATGAGACCCAAACTTGATGTAGACATTGCATGGGACCAAATACTTGTGTGTATTAAAGTAGTAAAAACATAAGTGAATTTGTCCTTATACTTTTGCTTCCCTAAAATGGGAAGACTATGTACAAAAAGTAATGTAATTTTTAAAATGGTTCAACTGATATGAATATGGGTGAAAATACCCTCAAATTAAAGCTGCAAACATTGATTTCAAATCCAAACTTTTGAAGAGTAGAGTCGAAAGAAGAAAATATGTGTCACGTTGAAGGATCGGGAGACAGATGCAGTTTATATTTTACCCAAATTACGGCGTGTCGTGTAAGGGCACGGGGACAAAGACCAAATAAACATGTAACAAAAACACAGGGTGTCCATCAGAGATATGTAACCCATTTTAACTAAATGCCTTCATGATGAGACCATTTAACCTATACAGAAAGCAGGTAAAGGTCTTGTAAAACTACGTACAATGTAAAAAACTGTTGGTCACTAAATCCAGCTTGAAGGACCAGTAATAATACTGTAGGGAATGACCACTAATTACTTCATGTTACTTTGACAAGTTTCAGCTTTATGTTCTACTGTATGGCTGTTACTATTTTTTTTATGTTGGAGTTGCCAATACCGCCCTATTTAGTGATCAACAGTTTTTACATGGTCTTTCATTTCTCAGAATTTTAGTGACCAATAGTTTTTGCATGGTCCTTTGTACCATGGGATTCTGATCTGCTATAATTGAGATGTTGAAGAACCCAGAAGAGGAGTTGTTTCCGCACCCCAGGATGCAGATTAGTTATCTTGCATCCCTAAGATGTATGGGTCTGCTGTCACCACCCAACTCAGCCCACACCGCCACAAGAAGCCATCATGCACCTGAGGAAGATGAGTTGCCTACACATCTCTCTCATCTAAGAGACTACCAGCTCTGCTCCAGGCCTCTTTAGTGGTCAGGAAGTGACCACACCCTCACTAGTTGGGAGCTGATAAGGGAATATGAGTACCTACATCACGAGCAGCAAGAGATCAGGAGGGCGAACTCAGGAGGGCGTACTCTAGGCCCTCCTGGCCTGAGTCACCACTGCTGGAGCACCGGTACCACTGCTACTCTCCTGACCACCACAGCTCTAGGCCTCCCCAGCTAGAGCAATCATCACCACCACCGGAGCACCATCACTGCTGGTCCTCCCCGAGTTGGCCAGGCTACTCCCCTGAGAGACACTACTCCTGATCCTCCCAGCCTGTGTGTTCACCACTTCCACGGGACCATTGGGACCCCACTACGTCCAGAGGTGGCCCAGGTATTTAGCAGATCTTCGTCCCTGGCTGGAGTCGTGTCTGCCAAAACGTTGGGTGTGCCACCTCCCCCCGAGGTGATCCAGCCGCTCTCAGAAGTCACACCTGATGTCTCCCCTGACCTAGTTGTCCCGTTACCGAGTTACCGTCCCACCCGGTAGGGTTAGAGTTACAGTTTCGGGTCTACCTGGCAGGTGTAAAGTGACCAGGCTTTGAGTGTCCTGCTCCTCAAGTAGATCCAGTGTATCCTGGCTCCATGGTAGGTTTAGAGTTCCCTTCCCTTGTTATTTATTTAACTTTTATTTAACTAGGCAAATCAGTTAAGAACAAATTATTATTTACAATGACTGCATAGGAACAGTGCTTTATCTGCCTTGTTCAGGGGCAGAACTACCTCCGAAGAACTCTGCCACCCAGGAACCCGAAACCTTCTCATTCCATGATCCCATCTGAGTCTTCCAGAGCTCATGCAATTGTGACATGCGCCTCTCCCGTGTATCGAATGTCAAAGGTGGATCCAAGAAGGGCTCTGCCTATACTGTGGAGGGAAAGATCATCTACGCAGCCATTGCCCTGTTCGCTCCCCACAGAGAAATGAGAAGTGTCCCTCCGCTGCCATGCAGGTAGGCGTGTCCTTATTTCTAAATGTCTCCCAGAAGCAATTCTCCATCCCAGTATTGATAACAGTGAAGGGGGTTACTAAGTATGTAGAGGGATTGATAGATTCGGGAGCATCAGGTAGTTTTATTGATAACCAGGTAGTACAAGAGCTTGACATTGATCTAACACCTGTCACCCCTCCCTTAAGGATTACCACCCTGGAAGGGCAGCCATTGGGCATGGGCATCATTAAGCACCTGGCACAGCATCACCCTCCAGATTGGAGTCTTCCACACTAAACCATTCAACTCACGGAACTCTCATTCCCCAAACAGTCACTCATCCTCGGACACCCCTGGTTTGTCATCATGACCCTGCCATCTCGTGGCGACAAGGTGAACTACTGTCCTGGTCTTCTACCTGCTTCACCAGTTGTCTCAGCATACCCTGCAGAGCCACCACCATTGAGGAATCTGCCTCTGCAGTGCCATCCGCCATACCATCTGAATACGCCCAGTACAGCAATGTCTTCAGCAAAATCAAGGCCACCACATCGCCCAGGGGACTGTGCTATTGACTTACTCCCTGGAGTGTCCCCACCGAAGGGCCGTGTTTACCCGCTATCTATCCTGGAAAATGAGGCAATGGAGAACTACATTGATGAAACACTCCAACGGTTTCATTCGTCCTTCTTCCCGGCTGCGTCCTGCCAAGGACAGTGATCTCAGACCTTGTATTGATTTCCGTTTCCTGAATGACACTACGGTCAAGAACCGTTCCCTCTTCCTCTGGTCAGAGCGACCCTTGAACAAGTGGGCCGCAAAAGGCATCATACAATACTAGACATCCAAAGTGCATATAACCTTGTCCGTATAAGTGAAAGCGACGAATGGCCTTTATCACCGCACAAGACCACTACGAAAACCTGTTCATGCCCTATGGCCTTACGAACGCCCCCACCATCTTCCAATCGTTTTACTAACAAGGTTTTCCAGGATATGGAAATGCGGTCACTCTACATCTCCACCCCTGACGTGGAAATGCGGTACCCTAGGAAGGAGACGGACTGTTGGAAGAACAGACATTTCTCAGCCTTGACGTACAGGTCATGCTCTAATAGTCAACCAAGCACCCTGCGCACTAGGGACACATGCTTGGCACGTGTAGCTGAGTATATCAGAATGTCATCGATATACACCACTAGACCCTGCCCATGCAGGTCCCGGAAGCATTCATCAACCCGTACGGCATGACGGCATGACGAGATATTCATAGTGCCCTGAGGTGGTACTAAATGCCGTCTTCCACTCGTCCCCCTCCCGGATATGCACCAGGTTGTAAGCGATTCTGAGATCCAATTTTGTGAAGAAGCGCGCCCCCTGCATTGACTCGATCACACTGGCGATGAGAGGCAGTGGGTAGCTGTACCTCACAGTGATCTGATTGATCCCTCGATAGTCAATACACGGGCGCAGACCCCCTTCCTTCTTCTTCACAAAAAAGAAACTTGGAGGCAGGTGAAATGGAGGGCCGAATGTATCACTGACCCAGGTATTCAAAGATATATGTTTCCATAGCCACCGTCTCCTCCTGTAAAAGAGGATACACGTAACTCCTGGGAAGTGCTGCGTCTACCAGGAGATTTATCGCACAATCCCCGTTGATGAGGTCGTAATTTATTTGCCCTCTTCTTACAGAAGGCGAAAGCCAAATCGGCATATTCTGAGGGGATGCGCACAGTGGAGACCTGTTCTGGACTTTCCACCGTAGCCGCACCGATGGAAACCCCCACAAACCTCCCTAAGCACTCTCATGACCCACCCTTGAGAGCCCTCTGTTGCCACGAAATAGTGGGGTCATGACAGGCCAACCAGGTTAGGCCCAGCACCGGGAAAAGCAGGAGAATCAGTAAGGAAGAGACTGATTCTCTCCTTGTGACCCTCCTGCGTAACCATGCTTAGTGGAGCGGTGGCCTCCTTATTCAGTCCTGACCCTAATGGTCGACTATCTAGGGCATGCACAGGCATGGAAATATCCCTAAACTATGGGCAAATGAACGGTCAATAAAATTCCCAGCTGTGCCTGAATCTACGAGCGCCTTATGCTGGGAATGCGGGGAAAACTCAGGAAATTGAATAAAGCCTGGTGCCGACTCACCTGGGGTGACACGATAGTGTCCTGCCTGCTGCCTCGACTCCCTGAGGAACCTCCCCAGCACCGACCAGCAGTGGGCCCTCTGCGGCCACAGATGGTGCAGGGAATGGCCCCGCATCCGGTCGCCCTAAGTGCAGCACCTCCCATCTCCAAGGGCATCGGAGCGGAGGTGCTGGGGGATGGAACTGACAGGCCCCGATCCGGACACCTGCAGGTAGCCAGCAGGTTGTCCAGCCGGATGGACAGGTCCACCAGCTGGTCCAACATGAGGGTGGTGTCTCGGCAGGCCAATTCCCGACAGACGTCCGGACACTGGGTGCCATTGTCCGGAAGTCAAAAGCAAGGTCCTGCGCGCTGCTCGCCCCCTGTCTCAGGTGGAACAGACGTTCACCCACCGCTCGACCCTCAGGCGGGTGGTCGAAAACTGCCCGAAAGAGGCAGGTGAACTCTGCGTAATGGTCCAACACCACGTCTCCCTCACTCCATGCGGCGTTGGCCAACTCCAGGGCTTTGCCTGAGAGGCAGGAGACGAGGGCGGACACGCTCTCACATCCCGAAGGAGCCGGGTGAACAGTCGCCAGGTAGAGCTCAAGCTGTAGTAGGAACCCCTGGCATCCGGCAGCCGTCCCATCATACTCCCTCTGGAGCGTGAGCCGAATCCCACTGGGACCGGGTGAAGGAGAGGTGGACAGTGGGGCCTGCTGTAGTGGGGCTGGTGGAGGCGCTGGACAACCTCCTCCTCTCTCCCAACGATCCATCTTCTGCAGCATGCGATCCATGGCAGTGCCCAGATGTTGCAATATGGTCGCGTGCTGCTGGACGCGCTCCTCTATCGCCACAGGGAGTCTGCTCCTGCTGACTCCATTCTTTGGGTGAGTTATTCTGTAATGGTGGTTTGTGTGTAGCTGGTGTAGAGGAGTCAGGCGCAGGACAGCAGATATTAGTAAATAAACATATTTTACTCAAAATAGACAAATGCAATACAATATAGCGAGCCCACATAAACGGACCGATTTACATAAAAACAATCACTCACAAACAAACATGGGGGAACAGAGGGTTAAATAATGAACAAGTAATTGAAGGATTGAAACCAGGTGTGTAAGACAAAGACAAAACAAATGGAAAATGAAAAGTGGATCGGCGATGGCTAGAAGGCCGGTGACGTCGACCGCCGAACACCGCCCGAACAAGGAGAGGGACCGACTTCGGCGGAAGTCGTGAGAGACAGATAGCACTTTCTGATACCGCATGATATTTTTTCTGATCAACTGGCTTGTTCCTGTGTCAGGAAATGAATACCATCAGATAAAATACTAATCAGAAAAAATAATCAGATAAAATACTTGGCCGTTACAACAGATCAAATTCGTAGTTTCTGCACTTTGCCTTTGTAGGGCAGCATCAACTTATGCCATTTCAACTTCCCTGAAGTCAACTTTCCTACACACTGACTAGCTGACATATGGCGTGCCGTCACGTCTCCGGAAGTTGTGGAGTATGTTCCAAACTGAGCACTGACATCCCCCACAACAGTCTTACACAGTTATCCTATTTCCCATGTAAAACAGCATTTGAGTGCCGAAAACAACGACATACTATATTTTCCCCATTAAAGTGCTCTGTTGAGAAAATGTACTGTTAAGTTTTTTTAAATGTAACCTGTTGTAACTACCCATCCCGAGCGTTGTCATCATCTGACACTAATTAGCATAACGCAACGGACATAAATATCACTAGAAAATATTCCTATTCATGAAATCACAAGTGAAATATATTGAAACACAGCTTAGCCTTTTGTTAATCACCCTGTCATCTCAGATTTTGGAAATATGCTTTACAGCCAAAGCAAGACAGGCATTTGTGTAAGTTTATCGATAGCCTAGCATAGCATTATGCCTAGCTAGCAACAGGCAACCTGGTCACGAAAATCAGAAAAGCAATCAAATTAAATTGTTTACCTTTGATGAGCTTCGGATGTTTTCACTCCCGAGACTCCCAGTTAGATAGCCAATGTTCCTTTTTTCAAAAAATATTATTTTTGTAGGCGAAATTGCTCCGTTTGTTCTTCAAGTTTGGCAGAGAAATCGACCGGAAATTGGGTCACGACAACTCTGAAAAATATTCCAAAATAGCTCCATAATATCGACAGAAACATGGCAAACATTTTTTGTAATCAATCCTCAAGGTGTTTTTCAAGTATCTATTCGATAATATATCCAGACAATTGGTTTTTCAGTAGGACCGATTGGAAAAATGGCTACCTCTGTATTTTAAGCAAGAATTACTCTGAGCCATCATGTGACCACTTACGCAATGAAGTCGCTTACGCTCATTCTTCAACAATAAGGCGTGAAACGTCAAAATTCTGTAGACACCTTGGGGAATACGTAGAAAAATGAATCTGGTTGATAGCCCATTCACTGCTCAATAGGGACGCATCGGAACGCAGAGCTTTCAAAACATGAGTTACTTCCGGGTTGGATTTTTCTCAGGCTTTCGCCTGCAATATCAGTTCTGTTGTACTCACAGAAAATATTTTTACAGTTTTGGAAACTTTAGAGTGTTTTCTATCATAAGCTGTCATTTATATGCATATTCTAGCATCTTGTCCTGACAAAATAGCCCGTTTACACTGGGAACGTTATTTTTCCAAAAATGAAAATACTGCCCCCTAGTTACAAGAAGGCGAGTCAGTTATGAACCTATTCATATTTCCAATAACGCCCCCCTGTGGAAACGAACAAATTAAAGACCTGAAAACAATCTCATATCTAACTATCAATAAGACTGAAGGACAGGCTAGGTGGGCACAGCAACATCCAGTCCTGTCATTCATTACATCATGCTTTCACAAATAATGGGTTTAACCAAACGTTTGTTCATTTCTGTGCTCACGTGTCCACGTGTGTGTGTTTGTGTGTCTATGTGCAGAGAGACTCCGGGGAGGGGAGTTTCTGTCAGCAACTCAGGGATAAATAGAGAGGCAGAGCTCAGAGTTTGTCAGAAGGCGGACATGACAGGGTCACACACAGGACCAAGCAGGCAAAGGACCTCAGCATTTTTACCTTTTATTACAAATGGAGAAACATGAAGATGTTCAATACTGTTTTCAAGACGGAAACTCTTCTTGCAGAAAGGCTTTGCTATCGACATCTATCTACATAACACTGTACATCTTCTTCTCATTGATTTCAGCAGTAACAGTATTTTTGAACATACTGGTGATCATCTCTATCTCTCACTTCAAGCAGCTCCACACTCCAACCAACCTGCTCATCCTCTCTCTGGCTGTGTCAGATCTCCTGGTGGGACTGATTGTGATACCAGTAATGACTGTCGCAATAATGGAATCATGCTGGGTTTTTGGGGAATATTTCTGTGTGTTTCATGCCTACATTGCTTGTTTATGTACTTCTTTATCTCTTGGCAATTTGGTCTTGATATCTATTGACCGCTATGTTGCTGTGTGTGATCCCTTATTGTACCAGTCTAAAGTAACAATAACAAGAATGATGTGTTGTATATCCATCACCTGGTGTTGTTGTATCATATACCGTGCTGCTAATATAGAAAACGTTGCAAATGTACTGGTACCCAGTAGGTGTTTGAAAGAATGTTTTATTGTTGAAGGGTCAGTCTGGGGTAGTATAATTGACCTTCTATTTACAATGGTTGTCCCGTGCTCTGTTATTATAACACTTTACATGAAAATCTTTGTGGTGGCCAGATCACAGGCCAGAAAGGTATTTTCAAAAGAGGCTGCCAGTGTGTCTGGTGTTAAAACTGTACAGGCAAATAAGTCTGAGAGAAAAGCAGCAACAACTCTAGCTATTGTTGTTTTCACCTTTTTAATTTGTTGGATTCCAACACTATTTATTTTATTATTTTTGTCTTTTTTAAGTGACAATTTATCAGTATTCATCCGTTTTCTGCCACTTGTTAATTCCTTAATAAATCCAATAATTTATGCTTTCTTTTATCCATGGTTCAAAGTGAAAGCTAAACTTATTTTAAATCTGAAGTTCCTATAATTGTAAAATCCCTACTTTCACAAACATAGGTTGGATATATATATATTTTTGTTTACAATTGCTGTAATTATTTATTTCATGTAACAATACACTGACATTACTATTCTCAGTGTTGTCACCATAGATGGATATATGTGGATGATTTGGATGGATTGGATATGAATGACTTGGAGAAGGCATTAGAATGCATAAGCTTGTTTTTTATAAAAGACATTGTAGTCATTGTGGATTGTGTACTCCAAATACCTAAGGCTGTGGTTGTTCCGTGTTATTTAATGATAAATAGTATGTAAGTATTCTAAAAATACATTCTGAGGACGAAATGAGTCGTTCTATATGTTGTTAAACATCTCCCTCTAGTGGCTCATTTGTGACACAACGTCTTCATCAAGTGGAGTAAAGTTTAAATGTACAATACTGTACGATATCACATAATGTCCAGGTATATCTCAATGGTGTTTTGTGTAAGTAGTTGATGGTACAATGCAAGAATATGAAATTAAGGGTAACACTTCATTATGTTAAGTAATAAACCATTTGTAAGGAATTTACAGTTTGTTCACTATATATGAATCATTACTCCCACATTTGTAAATGTTTTGTCAGTTAGGGATTCTCACATGTATAAATAACTACAATATGCATTAATGATTAAGCACAACAGTGGTGGAGACCGCAGCAGACACTACCACTACTCTCACTACCACTACTCTCACTACATCACTGCTGCCAGGTCAGGGGTCACACAAGAGCAGCTTTCTCAGATGCTGTGGAGTCAGAATGAATATAGAGATTAGTAAGACTTTACAATAACACTTGCTAAGTAAATCGTTTATTCTGAATTGATAGAGAATGGTAACACTTTATAATAACACTTTGTAATAAAGAATGTATAATAGATTAGTAAATCGTTTATTCATCATTCATGTATGATATTACTCCCACATTTGTTTTAATAAGCTGGTTATTCACACACTTATTAACACCTTTTATACTGTGTAATAATGATGTATAAGATCATTCATTAAACATCTTATGAATGAACTTATAAACTATTTACTAATCATTAGTACAGTCGTGTTGCAGTCCCTAATCTAAAGTGAAGACTTTACATACTTTATAATACCTTATAAATGTTTTGAACAGTGAGCAGTGTAATTTCTCACAAAAAGATGGACATGCTATTGGTAGATATTCCAGCAGTACCTGATGCTCCTTAAGATCCCAAATTGACCTAGAACATATCAATGGTTAAACAATAAGCACACAACACAGAGGATGTTAAAGGAAATATATTGAACATTTTATTCCAAAAACACACTGTCCTAATAGTAGGAAGTAACGTGTTTGTCTGAAAATGATGACATTCTTGTTTGTTGGCAGTGACTACCAAAACCAAAGTGTGGATTGCAGTCACTCATTAGAGAAGTTCATAGACTGTTTACAGGGAAACAGGGGAATCAATATCTAAATATATAACTTAATTGAACATTATGTGTAAAGGGTTACAACATTTAATACACTACAAGTGAAGGTGTCCAAATACTTATGACTTCTTCAAATGGGGGGACTAGATACATCATTTGTTTTTGTTCCTAAACGGTAAAACATATGTATGAAAATACCCTCAAATAAAAGGTGACATTTTATAATGTCGCCTCATGAAACATTAGATTTCATATTCAAAATGCAGGAGTGAAGAGCCCAGTTGAAAAACAGTTTTACTGCAGAGTTTTACACCCACTGGGCCAACAGTGGTTGAATCAACGTTGTTGTATTTTTAACCAACATGGATTAGACATTAAATTGATGTCTGTGCCCAGTGGGCAGGGATTGCTTTCAGTATGTGCCGTGGCCATTCATACATGAAAGACAAGTGTGTCTGTTCTATTAAGTAAATGTGTATCTGAACTCTGTTTGGTGAAAGTGTGCCTCTGCCAAACTGAGAAGAGACCGTCTGTATAAATAATACCAACGCCTTTCCATTACAGGAGACACCCTGAATCGGGTGCCTTTGAACATATGCAGTGGTACTTAATGAATATGATGTCAGTTTGGTTGTCATCTGAGACATTGTCACGGTCTTCCTCCTCTTCATCTGAAGAGGAGAGGTGAGAAGGATCAGAGGACCAATATGCGGCGTGGTATGTGTTCATAGTGAATTTTAATAAAGAGAACACTGAACACTATACAAAAGAGTAACACAAACAATAAACCAAATACGACCGTGAAGCTACAAATGAGACCTGTGCTGAACACAAGCCACTAACATAGACAATCACCCACAAACAAACAGTGCAACCCAGGCTACCTAAGTATGATTCTCAATCAGAGACAACTAATGACACCTGCCTCTGATTGAGAAACATACTCGGCCGTAACATAGAAACGCCCCAACAAATAGAAAAACAAACATAGACTGCCCACCCAACTCACGCCCTGACCATACTAAATAAATACAAAACAAAGGAAATAAAGGTCAGAACGTGACAGACATTCTCATCAATGATAAGATAACAAACTACACAGTGGAAAGTCTATACATCAGAGTTATCAGATTCACATGGAATTGTTGTTCAATTTAAAATGTTTGAATATGAAATTATTTGTGATGGGATGAAATGTGATTTTAGCTTCTAAAATGTGAGATTTGGATTTTCATAAGATAGGGCTGCTCAATCAGTGGCCATCCCCTGTGAAGGGACAAGGGCTATAAAACTTTCCAAACACACCCTCCTCTCCCTTCCTATATAAGCCCGTGACGACAACATAACTATCTGTTCCGGAGATATGAGGATGACGATCCTATGTCAGAATGGTTCAGATAAAACTACAGAACGAAGCCAACATCAGCATGAGCTTTGGTTGCGAATGGTATGAACTTTGAACTCATATTCACTACAGAATTGATACCTCCTAGCCGTTGAGTTAGCGACCGCAGCTGCAAACACAGGTTAGGAAGGAACAGACAGAGTATCCCATCTACCATACAACGACGTTATCACAACTTATCCAAGTGACCACCAGAGACATTCTTCAAAGGACAAAGGACTCGGTTTGGCAACACGGTCTTCCATCTACCACCGACCTACCTAAGTGCAGCTCAGAGTAAATATTTATAGCATTTTCCTTTTCCAAATGGGCATTAATTTAGAATCCATTACAGTTCGTAGAAACATGTAGAAACATGCAGTCACTTACAACGCTAAAACTTTTTTTCCAAATTAGCTTCATAATATCGACAGAAACATGGCAAACGTTGTTTAGAATCAATCCTCAAGGTGTTTTTCACATATCTATTCGATAATCTATCAGTGGTGGCAGCTGGCTTCTCATCAGAAGAAAACGGAAAAATACTGCAGCTGGAGATTACGCAATAATTGCAACGGAGGACACCAAGCGACCACCTGGTAGATGTAGTCTCTTATGGTCAATCTTCCAATGATATGCCTACAAATACGTCACAATGCTGCAGACACCTTGGGGAAAACGTGGAAAAGGTAAGCTGACTCCTAGCTCCTCCACAGCCATATAAGGAGTCATTGCCATGAGGCGGTTTTAAAAAATGCAGCACTTCCTGATTGGATTTGTATCTGGGTTTCGCCTGTAACATCAGTTCTGTGGCACTCACAGACAATATCTTTGCAGTTTTGGAATCGTCAGAGTGTTTTCTTTCCAAAGCTGTCAATTATATGCATAGTCGAGCATCTTTTCGTGACAAAATATCTTGTTTAAAACGGGAACGTTTTTCATCCAAAAATTAAAAGAGCGCCCCCTATATCGAATAAGTTAAATACCTGAATTCCTTTGTCTTTTAGTTCAGTGCCAAACAATCCAGGCAGTTGTAAGCAACCTCTCCAGCATTATCAATATGATTTATGTTTTCTGTGCCTCCAAACGTAAGTCACTTTTTAATTTAAATTTCACCTTTATTTAACCAGGTAGGCTAGTTGTGAACAAGTTCTCGTTTACAATTGCTACCTGGCCAAGTAAAGCAAAGCAGTTCGACACACAACAACAGAATAACACATGGAATAAACAACCATACAGTCAATAATACCGTAGAAAAAGTATATTTACACAACCTGTTATGGCTGCAATCCCGATACCGGGATCGATATGACAACTACCAGTGAAAATAGAGGGCGCCAAATTAAAAACACAGAAATCTCATAATTACAATTCCCAAAACATACGTGTCTGATTTTAAAGCTATTCTTGTTGTTAATCCCACCAAAGTGTCCGATTTCAAATAGGCTTTTCAGCGAAAGCACAACAAATGATTATGTTAGGTCTCCACCAAACCACAATAAGCACAGCCATTTTCCAGCAAAATATAGCATTCACAAAACCAGAAATAAAGATAAAATGAATCACTAACCTTGAATTATCTTCATCAGATAACACTCATAGGACTTCATGTTACACAATGCACGCATGGTTTGTTTGATAATATCAAAACATCTGAGTTTACATTGGTTTATTAGATTCACTTGTTCCAAAAACATCAAGTGATTTTGCATAGCCACATCGTTTCAACAGAAATACTCATCATAAATGTAGATAATAATACAAGTTATACACATGGAATTATAGATATACCTCTCCTTAATGCAAACGCTGTGTCAGATTTCAAAAAAACTTTACGGAAAAAGAAACGCATGCAATAATCTGAGACCCGCTCAAAAGTAAAAACACCGCAGCCGCAAAGATGGCGTCAACATAAACAAGAAATGACATGGTAAATATTCCCTTACCTTTGATGATATACATCAGAAAGCACTCCAGGAATCCCAGGTCCACAATAAATGTTTGTTTTGTTCGAAAATGTCCAAATACCTTCTTTTGTTAGCGTGTTTGGTATACATATCCAAACGCTAATTCTGCTCAGCTTTATATCAGACAAAAACTTCAAAAAGTGATAGTACCGTTCGAAGATCGATAAGTACAGAATCAATCATATTATGTTTTTAATATATAGCTTCAATAAAGTTCCAACCGGAGTACTCCTTGGCTTCGTGAGCAATGGAACGCAAGTGACTACCATGAAGAAAAAGCGCAATCACAAAATGGCTGCTTGATGGACATCTGATATATTCTGCTCTCATTCACTCTCACAACAACATAGAAGCCTCATTATAATTTCTATTGATGGTTGACATCTAGTCGAAACCCTAGGCAGTGCAACATCATTCATATCTCAAGGGGATTTCATTGGGGACTCTGGTGAATACATACAAGAGCCAAAAGTCTCTCCCAGACAGCTTTTGTGCTCAACCAGGACAAGAAGGAGGTTAAAAAGGTACCACCAGCATGTTCCTGACCAGTGAACGTGACAGTAAACAAGCCAATTAAAGCTCTCCTCATGGTAAGCAGCAGCAATCGAACCATAACAAGCCCAAGTTTACATTCTATAGTCCTTCCTGTGAATGGGAAGAACACTTCCTAGGCTCATATCCAGAGTTCAAGCAGCTCTTGGGGGAGAAGGTTGGGGATTGGATCTCAGTTAAATGCCGCTACTGGAGGTGGGGGAGAAAACACTCCACAAAGGAATGCATCCTATGACAAGCAACACCGGCAAGGAGTTACAGCTCATAGGGCTGCATGGGGTCCTACCGCAGGAGCACAGGAGCGTCCTTATGATCAGAACCAACAAATCCGAGATACCTTGACCGCCCAAACCACTCACCGCTAGAGATGGTCAGTCATCCTACATCATGGCGAGGAGGCAACGGAGACACGACGTTCTTGAGGACGGCTCAGAACGTTCAATCGGTGTTCCTGCTGCTGCCTATTGCCTTGGGGTAGAGGGTGAACCAGAGGTACTAGCCTTCGCATTATACATCACAATGTACTCCAAGTTAACAGAGCTTTTCTCATTCACCATATCCCCTGAAGGAGACAGTGTGTCCTTCACAACGGTCAGATCTTGAATAAATGCCTACTACAAGGACCAACCCAAGGCCCTTTACTGCTCTGCATGCTCCTCTGGTTTAAACACCACACATCGCTTTAGGCAGATATATCAAAGGCATTCATCACCATGTGCAACTTCTCCCCTCCGACAAGTCACTCCTCAGGTTAATTTGGACTGAAAAGCAGTGCTGAGCACCTATGAATGGCAGGTCTTACCCTTCGTAACGATGTGTAGTCCCTGCTGTGCCATCTATGCACTCAGAAACATTCTCGGGACCCACCATGATGGCAACACGGATGTTCAGGAGTCAGTCGAGCACACCTTCTATGTTGACAAAGGTCTCCAAATTCTACCCATGGGGGCTGAATTAAAGTCGTTGGAGGACAGGCTGCAATGCTGCCTTTTGGCCGGGGGGGTTGAATGGGCCAGTAACATTACCTCTGGGCTACACCTTCCTCCAGAAGGGAGGTCAAAGAGCAGTGAGATATGGCTCTCCCAGACCACCATCCACAAGAACCAACTCTGGGCCTGAGCTGTTAGCCAGACACCCTCGGCTACAAACATCGACCTGTTCAGAGAGAAGAGGAACCAACCTTGAGGGTCATTTACAGAGTTTACAAGCCAACTCCACCTTATCCTCCAGTGACAGGGGGGTCAGATCCTCATAGTGTTACGACAGATGGCAAAACCTTCCTCCTTCCTTCAACTGCCCTTGGTGCTCCATGTGGCAGCAGTACCACTCCCCTTCATCATCATCCTGCCTGACCAGACTCAGTCACTCCCAACTTGCCCCTCGTGGGGATAAGCGACAGCTCTCTGCCCTAAACTATCTATGCTGACAGTGATGTCAGTGGTCGACAGTGCTGGTGCCATAGCCAAATCCTGGCTGATCACTTCTGGGCCAACATCAAACCCTGCCTCAGACTGGTGGCCAATCTGATTCCCATGTCTGATGTCAAGGATGACCCAGATTAAACCAGTCAAGAGCATTTGTGGAGCAAGAGCATAGTCTTTTTATTTGTCACGATTGTCATGAAATTGAAAAACCTGAAGTCGGTATAATTTGTTTATTGGTTGTGGGGTGCATTGGCAGAGAAACCTGTTGGTGGAAAACGCTTTGCATACATGTTATGAAATTGGACACATGTTGGAAATCTGATATCCCCCTAGCTGATCATTGTCTCTGGCCAGCTCTGATCAAAGTGTAGGCCTCATGAAACAGACAGTGAGCTGGTTCTTAGTGGTCGGCGAACCCTCAACCTTCTGTCCTGTAGCCCTGCGTGGCGTCGTATGCACCACAAAAGCATCCTGAAGTGGCAAAGTCGATATCCACATTTTTAGGGTTGCTACAGTTATTGTTATTTGTGGTCGTACACATTATTTTGAATACATTTTTTAAAGAACAAATGGAGGGTCGTGAAAAATTCAGAGTAAATTGTGAACTGTCCCTAATAACTTGAGGTGCTTTTGAGATCATTGATTGATACAACTGAACTAGAAATCACATTTCTCAGAGAAAACAACACCACAGAAATGGAAAATAGTAGTCCTCCCTTTAGATTAGGGACTGCAAAACGACTTTACTAATGATTAGTAAATGGTTTATACATTAATTCATTAAACATGTTATGAATTATCTTATGAATCATTATTACAGACTATAAAAGTTGTTATTAATACATGTGTGAATAACTAAAACAAATGTGGGAGTAATGATACATGAATGATGAATAAACTATTTACTAATCCATTATACATTCTTTATTACAAAGTGTTATTATAAAGTGTTACCAATCTCTATATTCATTCTGACTACACAGCATCTGAGAGAGCTGCTCTTGCATGACCCCTCACCTGGCAGCAGAGGTGTAGTTAGAGTAGTGGTAGTGAGAGTAGTGAGTCTTCATAACCAGTCTTCATAACCAGTATGATGAGGTTCAAGTGTCTGCTGCGGTCTCATGCGCAGTTGTGTTGAATCATTAATTGGATATAGTAGTATTTATACATTTGAGAAAATCTAGTTTATTAACATTTAACAAAAGGGGGAGTAATGATTAATACATGGTGAGTAAACTAAATGACTTAGAAATAATTTATATCTGAATTAATAAAGTGTTACCCATAATTGCATATTCTTGCATTTTACCCTCAACTACTTACACAATACACCATTGAGATAGACATGGACATTATCTGATATCATGCAGTATTGTACATTTCAACTTTACTACAGTCGTGGCCAAAGGTTTTGAGAATGACACAAATATTAATTTTCACAACATTTGCTGCCTCATTGTCTTAGATATTACTATGGAATACTGAAGTGTAATTACAAGCATTTCATAAGTGTCAAAGGCTTTTATTGACAATTACATGCAGTTGATGCAAATAGTCAATATGTGCAGTGTTGACCCTTATTTTTCAAGACCTCTGCAATCCGCCCTGGCATGCTGTCAATTAACTTCTGGGCCATATCCTGACTGATGGCAGCCCATTCTTGTATAATCAATGCTTGGAGTTAGTCAGAATTTGTGGGGTTTTGTTTGTCCACCCGGCTCTTGAGGATTGACCACAAGTTCTTAATGGGATTAAGAGCTGGGGATTTTCCTGGCCATGGACCCAAAATATTGATGTTTTGTTCCCTTTGTTATCATTTTGCCTTATGGCAATGTGCTCCATCATGCTGAAAAAGGCATTGTTCGTCACCAAACTGTTCCTGGATGGTTGGGAGAAGTTGCTCTCGGAGGATGTGTTGGTACCATTCTTTAATCATGGCTGTGTTCTTTGGCAAAATCGTGAGTGAGCCCAATCCCTTGGCTGAGAAGCAACCCCACACATGAATGGTCTCAGGATGGTTTAATGTTGGCATGACACAGGACTGATGGTAGCGCTCACCTTTTTTTCTGGATGCCCCAAACAATCAGAAAGGGGATTTATCAGAGAAAATAACTTTACCCCAGTCCTCAGCAGTCCAATCCCTGCACCATTTGCAGAATATCAGTCTGTCCCTGATGTTTTTCCTGGGGAGAAGTGGTTTATTTGCTGCCCTTCGTGACACCAGGCCATCCCCCAAAGTATTCGCCTCACTGTGCATGCAGATACACACACACCTGCCTGCTGCCATTCCTGAGCAAGCTATGAACTGGTGGTTCCCCGATCCCGCAGCTGAATCAACTTTAGGAGACGGTCTTGGCGCATGCTGGACTTTCTTGGGCGCCCTGAAGCCTTCTTCACAACAATTGAACCGCTCTCCTTGAAGTTCTTGATGATCTGATAAATGGTTGATTTAGGTGAAATCTTACTGGCAGCAACATCCATGCCTGTGAAGCCCTGTGAAGCCCTACAGAACGGCATAGGCAAGATGCAGTAGATGGTATCGGGTACAGTATATACAGTGCCTTGCGAAAGTATTCGGCCCCCTTGAACTTTGCGACCTTTTGCCATATTTCAGGCTTCAAACAGAAAGATATAAAACTGTATTTTTTTGTGAAGAATCAACAACAAGTGGGACACAATCATGAAGTGGAACGACATTTATTGGATATTTCAAACTTTTTTAACAAATCAAAAACCTAAAAATTGGGCGTGCAAAATTATTCAGCCCCTTTACTTTCAGTGCAGCAAACTCAGAAGTTCATTGAGGATCTCTGAATGATCCAATGTTGACCTAAATGACTAATGATGATAAATACAATCCACCTGTGTGTAATCAAGTCTCCGTATAAATGCACCTGCACTGTGATAGTCTCAGAGGTCCGTTAAAAGCGCAGAGAGCATCATGAAGAACAAGGAACACACCAGGCAGGTCCGAGATACTGTTTTGAAGAAGTTTAAAGCCGGATTTGGATACAAAAAGATTTCCCAAGCTTTAAACATCCCAAGGAGCACTGTGCAAGCGATAATATTGAAATGGAAGGAGTATCAGACCACTGCAAATCTACCAAGACCTGGCCGTCCCTCTAAACTTTCAGCTCATACAAGGAGAAGACTGATCAGAGATGCAGCCAAGAGGCCCATGATCACTCTGGATGAACTGCAGAGATCTACAGCTGAGGTGGGAGACTCTGTCCATAGGACAACAATCAGTCGTATATTGCACAAATCTGTCCTTTATGGAAGAGTGGCAAGAAGAAAGCCATTTCTTAAAGATATCCATAAAAAGTGTCGTTTAAAGTTTGCCACAAGCCACCTGGGAGACACACCAAACATGTGAAAGAAGGTGCTCTTGTCAGATGAAACCAAAATTGAACTTTTTGGCAACAATGCAAAACGTTATGTTTGGCGTAAAAGCAACACAGCTCATCACCCTGAACACACCATACCCACTGTCAAACATGGTGGTGGCAGCATCATGGTTTGGGCCTGCTTTTCTTCAGCAGGGACAGGGAAGATGGTTAAAATTGATGGGAAGATGGATGGAGCCAAATACAGGACCATTCTGGAAGAAAACCTGATGGAGTCTGCAAAAGACCTGAGACTGGGACGGAGATTTGTCTTCCAACAAGACAATGATCCAAAACATAAAGCAAAATCTACAATGGAATGGTTCAAAAATAAACATATCCAGGTGTTAGAATGGCCAAGTCAAAGTCCAGACCTGAATCCAATCGAGAATCTGTGGAAAGAACTGAACTGCTGTTCACAAATGCTCTCCATCCAACCTCACTGAGCTCGAGCTGTTTTGCAAGGAGGAATGGGAAAAAATTGTCAGTCTCTCGATGTGCAAAACTGATAGAGACATACCCCAAGCGTCTTACAGCTGTAATGGCGCTACAAAGTATTAACTTAAGGGGGCTGAATAATTTTGCACGCCCAATTTTTCAGTTTTTGATTTGTTAAAAAAGTTTGAAATATCCAATAAATGTCGTTCCACTTCATGATTGTGTCCCACTTGTTGTTGATTCTTCACAAAAAAATACAGTTTTCTATCTTTATGTTTGAAGCCTGAAATGTGGCAAAAGGTCGCAAAGTTCAAGGGGGCCAAATACTTTCGCAAGGCACTGTACATATGAGTAATGTACTTCCAGCGCCGACAGAGATGGCCGCCTCGCTACGCGTTCCTAGGAAACTATGCAGTTTTTTGTTTTTTTACATGTTATTTCTTACATTGGTACCCCAGGGCATCTTAGGTTTCATTACATACAGTCGAGAAGAACTACTGAATATAAGAGCAGCGTCAACTCACCATCAGTACGACCAAGAATATGACTTTCGCGAAGCGGATCCTTTGTTCTGCCTTTCACCCAGGACAACGGAATGGATCCCAGCCGGCGACCCAAAAAAACGACTTCGTAAAAGAGGGAAACGAAGCGGTCTTCTGGTTAGACTCCGGAGACGGGCACATCGCGCACCACTCCCTTGCATACTTCTCGCCAATGTCCAGTCTCTTGACAACAAGGTTGATGAAATCCGAGCAAGGGTAGCATTCCAGAGGGACATCAGAGACTGTAACGTTCTTTGCTTCACGGAAACATGGCTCACTGGAGAGACGCTATCGGAGTCGGTGCAGCCAGCTGGTTTCTCCACGCATCGCACCGACAGAAACAAACATCTTTCGGGTAAGAAGAGGGGTGGGGGCGTATGCTTTATGGTTAACGAGACGTGGTGTGGTCACAACAACATACAGGAACTCAAGTCCTTCTGTTCACCTGATTTAGAATTCCTCACAATCAAATGTCGACCGCATTATCTACCAAGGGAATTCTCTTCGATTATAATCACAGCCGTATATATTCCCCCCCAAGCAGACGGCTCTGAACAAACTTTATTTGACTCTTTGCAGACTGGAATCCAAATATCCTGAGGCTGCATTCATTGTAGCTGGGGATTTTAACAAGGCTAATCTGAAAACAAGACTCCCTAAATTGTATCAGCATATCGATTGCGCAACCAGAGCTGGCAAAACCTTGGATCATTGCTATTCTAACTTCCGCGACACATATAAGGCCTTCTCCCGCTCTCCTTTCGGAAAAGCTGACCACAACTCCATTTTGTTGCTCCCTGCCTACAAACAGAAACTAAAACAAGAAGCTCCCGCGCTGAGGTCTGTTCAACGCTGGTCCGACCAATCTGATTCCACACTCCAAGACTGCGTCCATCGCGTGGACTGGGATATGTTTCGTATTGCGTCAAACAACAACATTGACGAATACGCTGATTTGGTGAGCGAGTTGATTAGAACGTGCGTTGAATATGTCGTTCCCATAGCAACGATTAAAACATTCCCAAACCAGAAACCGTGGATTGATGGCAGCATTCGCGTGAAACTGAAAGTGCGAACCACTGCTTATAATCAGGGCAAGGTGACCAGAAACATGACCGAATACAAACATTGTAGCTATTCCCTCCGCAAGGCAATCAAACAAGCTAAGAGTCAATATAGAGACAAAGTAGAATCGCAATTCAACGGCTCAGACACAAGAGGTATGTGGCAGGGTCTGCAGTCAATCACATATTACAAAAAGAAAACCAGCCCAGGATGCCTTGCTCCCAGGCAGACTAAATAACTTTTTTTGCCAGCTTTGAGGACAATACAGTGCCACTGACACGGCCCACAACTAAAACATGCGGACTCTCCTTCAATGCTACCTAATATAATGTTTACATACCCTACATTATTCATCTCATATGTATACATATATACTGTACTCTATATCATCTACTGCATCTTTATGTAATACATGTATCACTAGCCACTTTAACTATGCCACTTTGTTTACATACTCATCTCATATGTATATACTGTACTCGATACCATCTACTGCATCTTGCCTATGCCGCTCTGTACCATCACTCATTCATATATCTTTATGTACATATTCTTTATCCCTTTACACTTGTGTGTATAAGGTAGTAGTTTTGGAATTGTTAGTTAGATTACTCGTTGGTTATTACTGCATTGTCGGAACTAGAAGCACAAGCATTTCGCTACACTCGCATTAACATATGCTAACCATGTGTATGTGACAAATCAAATTTGATTTGATTTGATGTAGGGTATGTAAACATTTAAAAGTGGCATTGTTTAAAGTGGCTAGTAATACATGTATTACATAAAGATGGCAAGATGCAGTAGATGGTATCAAGTACAGAATATACATATGAGATGAGTAATGTAGGGTATTTAAACATATAAAAGTTGCTAGTGATACATGTATTACATAAAGATGGCAAGATGCAGTAGATGGTATAGAGTACAGTATATAGAGTACATATGAGATGAGTCATGTAGGGTATGTAAACATTATAATAAGTGGCATTGTTTTAAAGTGGCTAGTGATACATTTTTAACATACATTTTTCCATTATTAAAGTGGCCGGAGTTGAGTCAGTATGTTTGCAGCAGCCACTCAATGTTAGTGGTGGCTGTTTAACATTCTGATTGCCTTGAGATAGAAGCTGTTTTTCAGTCTCTCGGTCCCTGCTTTGATGCACCTGTACTGACCTCGCCTTCTGGATGATAGCGGGGTGAACAGGCAGTGGCTCGGGTGGTTGTTGTCCTTGATGATCTTTATGGCCTTCCTGTGACATCGGGTGGTGTAGGTGTCATGGAGGGCAGGTAGTTTGCCCCCGGTGATGCGTTGTGCAGACCTCACTACCCTCTGGAGAGCCTTACGGTTGTGGGCGGAGCAGTTGCCGTACCAGCCGGTGATACAGCCCGACAGGATGCTCTCGATTGTGCATCTGTAAAAGTTTGTGAGTGCTTTTGGTGACAAGCTGAATTTCTTCAGCCTCTTGAGGTTGAAAAGGCGCTGCTGCGCCTTCTTCACCACGCTGTCTGTGTGGGTGGACCAATTCAGTTTGTCTGTGATGTGTACGGTCGAGGAACTTAAAACTTACTACCCTCTCCTCTACTGTCCCATCGATGTGGATAGGGGGTGCTCCCTATGCTGTTTACTGAAGTCCACAATCATCTCCTTTGTTTTGTTGATGTTGAGTGTGAGGTTATTTTCCTGACACCACACTCCGATGGCCCTCACCTCCTCCCTGTAGGCCGTCGCGTCGTTGTTGGTAATCAAGCCTACCAATGTAGTGTCGTCTGCAGACTTGATGATTGAGTTGGAGGCGTGCATGGCCACGCAGTCGTGGGTGAACAGGGAGTACAGGAGAGGGATCAAAACGCTCCCTAGTGTTGACGATCAGCGGGGTGGAGATGTTGTTACCTACCCTCACCACCTGGGAGCGGCCCGTTAGGAAGTCCAGGACCCAGTTGCACCGGGCGGGGTTGAGACCTATGTTCTCGAGTTTGGAGGGTACTATGGTGTTAAATGCTGAGCTGTAGTCGATGAACAGCATTCTTACATAGGTATTCCTCTAGTCAAGATGGTTTAGGGCAGTGTGCAGTGTGGTAAGCAGGGTGTCAGGTAGGGTGGAGGTGATATGGTTCTTGACTAGTCTCTCAAAGCACTTAATGATGACGGAAGTGAGTGCTACAGGGCGGTAGTCGTTTAGCTCAGTTACCTTAGCTTTCTTGGGAACAGGAACAATAACAATGGTGGCCCTCTTGAAGCAAGTGGGAACAGCAGACTGGGATAAGGATTGATTGAATATGTCCGTAAACACACCAGCCAGCTGGTCTGCGCATGCTCTGAGGATGCGGCTGGGGATGCCGTCTGGGCCTGCAGCCTTGCGAGAGTTAACACGTTTAAAGGTTTTACTCACGTCGGATGCAGTGAAGGAGAGTCAGCAGGTTTTGGTAGCGGGCCGTGTCAGTGGCACTGTATTGTCCTCAACGCGAGCAAAGGGTCCTGGTCCGCGACGGGGCTGGTTTTCTGAGCTGTTGAATTGCAACTCTACTTTGTCTCTATACTGACGCTTAGCTTGTTTGATTGCCTTGCAGACGGAATAGCTACACTGTTTGCATTCGGTCATGTTTCCGGTCACCTTGCCCTAGTTAAAAGCAGTGGTTTTCACTTTCAGTTTTGTGCGAATGCTGCCATCAATCCATGGTTTCTTGTTTGGGAATGTTTTAATAGTTGCTGTGTGTACGACATCGCCGATGCACTTGCTAATAAACTCGCTCACCGAATCAACGTATTTTGATGTTTGACGCAAAGCGGAATATATCCCAATCCACGTGATCGAAGCAATCTTGAAGCGTGGAATCAGATTCGTCAGACCAGCATTGAACAGACCTGAGCGCGGGAGCTTCCTGTTTTAGTCTCTATCTATAGTCAAAGAGCAACAAAATGGAGTCGTGGTCAGCTTTTCCGAAAGGAGGGCGGGGGATGGCCTTATAATCGTCGTGGAAGTTTAAATAACAATGATCCAGGGTTTTACCAGCCCTGGTTGCACAATCGATATGCTGATAGAATTTAGGGAGTCTTGTTTTCAGATTAGCGGCTGTGATTATAATTGAAGAGATGTCTCTTGGTAGATAATGCGGTCGACATTTGATTGTGAGGAATTCTAAGTCAGGTGAACAGAAGGACTTGAGTTCCTTTATGTTGTTATGATCACACCACGTCTTGTTAATCATAAGGCATATCCCCCGCCCCTCTTCTTACCAGAAAGATGCTTGTTTCAGTCGGCGCGATGTGTGAAGAAACCAGCTGGCTGTACCGACTCCGATAGCGTGTCTCGAGTGAGCCACCCTCCTTTTGAAGCTTCCAGTCTGTTATTCGAACTCAATCAGCATGACAGAGTGATCTCCAGCCGTGTCCTCACCAACACTCACACCTGTGTTAACGAGAGAATCACTGACATGATGTCAGCTGGTCCTTTTGTGGCAGGGCTGAAATGCAGTGGAAATGTTTTTTTGGGGGATTCAGTTCATTTGCATGGAAAAGAGGGACTTTGCAATTAATTGCAATTCATCTGATCACTCTTCATAACATTCTGGAGTATTTGCACATTGCCATCATACAAACTGAGGCAGCAGACTTTGTGAAAATTGATATTTGTGTCATTCTCAAAACTTTTGGCCATGACTGTACACTTGATGAAGACGTTGTGTCACAATTGAGCCACTAGAGGGAGATGTTAAGCAACATATAGTACGACTCATGATGTCCTCAGAATGTACTTTTAGAAAACTTTCTATTTATCATTGAATAACACGGAACAACCACAAACTTATGCCTTCTTATGCCTTCTCAAAGTCATTCAAATCCAATCCATCCAAATCATTCTGTATCAACACAACACGTGTATCTATGATGACAACACTGAGATAAGTAATGTCGTGTATTGTTACATGAAAGAAGCAATTACAACAATTGTATAACATAACTATGTCAATCCTATGTTTGTGAAACTAGGGAATAAAATTATAGGAAGTTCAGAGTTAAAATAGGATTAGCTTTCATTTATTGAGGAATTAACAAGTGGCAGAAAACAGATGAAAAGTGAGAAATTGTCAATTGCTGTTGTTCTGGGATTGGTTTGCACTTTTCGCACCAAAGAACGTTCATCTCTAGGAGACAGAGCGCATCTCCTTCCTGAGCAGTATGATGGCTGTGTGGTCCCATGGTGTTTATACTTGCATACTATTGATTGTACAGATGAACGTGGTACCTTCAGGCGTTTGGAAATTGCTCCAAGTCTGGATGAACCAGACATGTGGAGGTAAAAAAAAAAAATCAGAGGTTTTGGCCGATTACTTTAGATTTTCCCATGATGTCAAGCAAAGAGGCACTGAGGTTGAAGGTAGGCCTTGAAATACATCCACAGGTACACCTCCAATTGCTTCAGTCTAATTGACATCATTTGAAGCTTCTAAAGCCATGACATCATTTTCTGGAATTTTCCAATTTGTTTAAAGGCACAGTCAACTTAGTGTATGTACACTTCTGACCCACTGGAATTGTGATACAGTGAATTATAAGTGAAATAAACTGTCTGTAAACAATTGTTGGAATAACTTCTTGTATCATGCAAAAAGTAGATGTCCAAACCAACTTGCCAAAACTATAGTTTGTTAAGAGGACATTTGTGGAGTGGTTGAAAACCGAGAATTAATGACTCCAACCTATGAGTATGTTAACTTCTGACTTCAACTGTATATAAAACACAGTGCTGTAACCCAAACAAAGAGTGAGGTGTAAATCTCTAATAAATACACGGGACAAGACCAGTAATAACAATACACAAGACTAGACCCGTAATAACAAGTGCACACTAACACGGTAACATGCAAGCCGATACAACAGAGCACAGGTCCTCACAAGACCAACAAAAATGGAACAATATTCGACAAGGATAATGTGGAACAGAGGGCACATGTTTACACATACTTATCAGGGGGAATGGGAACCAGGTGTGTGTAATGAGACAAGACAGTCCGGGGTTGGTGGTAATGATCCATTTCAGTGAAGCCGAGAAAGCTGGTGATGTAGATCACCGGAACTGGTGAACAGAATGAGCAGCAGTACCGGTGGAGAGCCAGACCCGGTCGCCAGGCGAGAAAACAGGCGCCTCACTGCGATGGCGGTCGGTCTGTTCCTTGTGCCGACACACGGCCCGCTGGAGATGAGTGTATGCAGCGTTCCAGATCTCCTCAGCATGTCAAAACCACTCGTCCACGTCAGGGGACTCGGTCTGCCTCGGATGCCAAGGTGCCAGGGCCGGCTTATACCCCAACGTACTCAGCCTAAGGTAGAAAATCTGCCCACTCCCCCAGCCGGTCCTGACAGTAAGATCTCAGCAACATGCCCACTTCCTTATTGACCCTCTCCACCTGCCCATTTGCTTGAGGACGGTACCCGGAGGTGAGACTGACCGTGACCCCCAGGCGATCCATGAACGCCTTCCATACGTGTGAGGTCAACTGAGGGCCATGGTCTGACACAATGCCCTCTGGGATCCAGTAGTGCCAGAAGATAGTGAGTAAAAAGAGCCTCCGTGGTTTGCATGGCCGACGGGAGCTCAGGCAGAGGAAGGAGGTGACAAGCTTTGGAAAACCGGTCCACAATGATGAGAACGGTGGTGTTCCCCTGGGACACGGGAAGCTCAGTGACAAAGTCCACCGAGAGGTGGGACCAGTTTCATTGTGGAACTGGCAGGGGAAGGAACTTTCCATAAGGGAGGTGTCTGGGTGTCTTACACTGGGCACAGATGGAGCAGGAAGAGACGTAAACCCGGACGTCTCTAGCCAAGGTGGGCCACCAGTACTTGTCATTTATGCAGGCGATGGTATGGCCTATCCCAGGATGACAAAACAACACAGGCACTGTGTGTGCCCAGGTAAGGAGTCGGTCCAGCACACCCATGGACACGTTGTCAGAGTTCTCCGGACAATGTGCAGGTGCTGTTTCCATACACAGGACCTGCCGTATTTCGGCGTCCATGTCCCACACCACTGGCATGATTATACAGGATGGAGGGATGATGGGGGACATAGACGCGAGGCAGGGCGTCTACCTTCTTGTTCTTCGAGCCTGGCCTATATGAAGGCGTGAATTGGAACCTGGCGAAGAATAGAGCCCACCTGGCCTGTCTCGGGTTTAGCCTCTTCACTGCCCTGATGTACTCCAGGTTGCGGTGATCCATCCTCACCAGGAAAGGGTGTTTGGACCCCTCAAACCAGTACCTTCAGAGCCTTCGAAATAATTTCAAAAAACGATTGAAGTAGCTATGTAATCTAACTCAACATTTAACTACTACAAATTAATTTGAATTACAACAAATAAAGTTTAACTTACTCGTTCTTTGCTGTCCAGTGGCACCACTAAAAACCGAACATTTCTCAGATTTATACCAGAACTGAAAAGTAATCCTCTGATGTGGTTTAAGCATTGTTGTGAACACAGATATTACAATGTAGTTGTTTTTCTATAAATAAATAAAAACGTGTTTAAAAACAGGGGAAATCAGAAAAAAAGTTAAATATATCCGAAACCTGAAAAACTCAACCGAGAAAACGGAATTAGGGGAGAAAAAATCAGAATTAGGCAATAAAACTGAAAGTTTGTGTCTTCCTGCTGCACAGCATTTTGGAGAAAGTTGAGGTCAGGTCCCAATATTGTCTATGCCCCCAAGAGGGAAAGAGGTTGGGTCATCCTAGAAATGTTTTAGAATATTATAATACATACAATTTAGCAGATGCTTTTATCCAAAGTGACTTAAAGTAACTTGTGCAAATAAGTTTTACGTATGGGTGGTCCCGGCAATCAAACCATCTATCCTGGCATTGCAATGCTCTGTTGAAATGCATGACAAGGTTTTAAATGCTTTGTGATGCCTCAATGTAATATGATTCATAAATCCTTTATTAAGCATTGCTTATGACACCCTTTATAAAGCACAGGTTTATGTCATATTTTGCCTAGTGGCTGGGCACAGATGTAAATCCAATGTCTACAACACGTTGGTTTGAAAAATAAACAACATTGATTCAGCCATTGTGTAAAACAGTAAAAGTGAAACTTTGCTCTTCAGTCCATCATTTTGGATTTGAGATCAAATGTTTCAATTGATGCGACATAATAGAATGTCACTTTTTACTTTAGGGTATTTTCATATATATATATATATATATATATTTTTTTTTCCCATTTAGAAATGAAAACATCGTCTGTATCTATTCCCCCAATTTAAAGAAGTCATAAGTATGTGGACACCTTCACTTGTAGTGTATTAAAGGTTGTAACCCTTTAAACGTAATGTTCAGTTAAATTATATATTTAGATATTGGTTCTATTACCCTGTAAGCAGTCTATGAACTTCTCTAATGAGTGACTGCAGTCCACACTTTGGTTTTGGTAGTCACTGCCAACAAACAATAATGTTAGCATTCTTCAGCACACTACTACAACAGTGTGACTGTTTTGGAGAAAAAAAAATCAATACATTTCCTTTAACATCATCTGTGTTGTGTGCTTATTGTTTAATACCCATTGATTCGTTCTAGGTCATTTTGAGAACTCAAGGAGCATCTGGGACTGCTGGAATGTCTACCAATAGCATGTCCATCTTTTTGTGATGAACTACACTGGTCACTGTTCAAAACATTTATAAATGATTAGAAAGTACGAATAGTCCTCACTTTAGATTAGGGACTGCAAAACGACTTGCAGAGAGTCCAAAACTCTCACGACTTCCTAATGATTATTTAATGGTTCATAGACATTTATTAAACATCTTATGAAAATACATTATTATACATTATGAAATTATTTGTGTGTTACCCAATCTCCATATTCATTCACACTAAACAGCTTCCGAGAGAGCTGCTCTGGTGTGACCCCTGACCTTTCAGCAGTGAAGTAGTGAGAGTTTTGGAAGTGTTAATACCCAGCATGTTGAGGTTGAAATGTCTGCAACTGTCTCCTGCGCTGTTGTGTTGAATAATTAATGTATATACTGTAGAAGTTATTTATAAATGTCAGAATACCAAGCTAAGTAACATTTCACAAATGTGGCCTTAATATTAAATGGTGAGCAAACTGGAAATGCCTTACAAATGGTTTATTACTGAATGTTATTATAAAGTGTTTCCCAAAATTGCATATTCTTACCATTTACCATCAACTACTTAAACAATACACCACTGAGATAGACTTGGACGTTATCTGATAAGCAGTATAGTACATTTCAACTTAACACAGGATGAAGACGTTGTGTAACAATTGAGACACTAGAGGGAGATGCTAAACAACATATAGAAAGACTCATGACGTCCTCGGAATGTACTTGTAGAATACTTGCATACTATCATTAAGTAACACGGAACAACCACAGCCTTAGGTATTTGGAGTACACAATCCACAATGCCTACAATGTATTTTGTAAAACAAGCTTATGCCTCCTCCAAGTGATTCCATTCCAATTCAGACAAATCATTCTGTATCAACACCACATGTATCTATGATGACAACACTGAGATAAGTAATGTCAGTGTATTGTTTCATGAAATAAATAATTACAACAATTGTATTACAAAACTATATCAAACCTATGTTGGCCAACCGAGGGAATAAAATTATAGGAACTATGAACACCTTCATTACAGATTTAAAATACGTTTAACTGTCACTTTGAACCATGGATAAAAGAAAGCATAAATTATTGGATTAATTAAGGAATTAGCAAGTGGCAGAAAAATGATGAAAAATGATGAAAAATTGTCAAATAAAACAGAAAAAAAAGAGAAAATAAATAGAGATGGAATCCAACAAATGAAATAGTTGACAACAACAATAGCTAGAGTTTTTGCTGCTTTTCTCTCAGACTTATTTGCCTGTACAGTTTTAACACCAGACACACTGGCAGCCTCTTTTGAAAATACCTTTCTGGCCTGTGATCTGGCCACCGCAAAGATTTTCAAATAAAGTGTTATAATAATAGAACACGGGACAACCATTGTAATTACAAGGTCAGTGATATTAACCCAGGTTATTCCTTCAAAAATAAAACATTCTGTCAAACACCTACTTGGTACCTGCACATTTACAACTTTTTTTATAATAACACCATCGTATATGATACAACACCACCAGGTAATGGATATACAACAGATAGTTCTTGTTGTAGTTATTTTAGAGTGGTACAATAAGGGATCACACACAGCAACATAGCGGTCAATAGATATCAAGACCAAATTGCCAAGCGATAAAGAAGTACATAAAAAAGTAATGTAGAATTGAAACGCACAGAAATATTCCCCAAAACCCCAACATGATTCTATTATTGCTACAGTCAGTACTGGTATCACAATCAGTCCCACCAGGAGATCTGACACAGCCAGAGAGAGGATGAGCAGGTTGGTTGTAGTGTGGAGCTGCTTGAAGTAAGAGATGGAGATGATCACCAGTAGGTTCAAAAATACTGTAACTGCTGAAATCAATGAGAAGAAGATGTACAGTGTTATGTAGATAGATGTCGATAGCAAAGCCTTTCTGCAAGAAGAGTTTCCGTCTTGAAAACAGTATTGAATATCTTCATGTTTCTCCATTTGTAATAAAAGGTGAAAATGCTGAGGTCCTGCTCCTGCTTGGTCCTGTGTGTGACCCTGTCAGGTCCGCCTTCTGAGAAACTGAGCTCTGCTTCTCTATTTATCCCTGAGTTACTGACAGCCACTCCCCTCCCCAGGATATCTCTGCACACACACACACACACACACACACACACACACACACACACACACACACACACACACACACAAATGAACAAACGGTTGGATAAACAAATAATTAATGAAAGCATAATGTAATGTATGACAGGATTCGATGTTGCTGTGCCCAGCTAGCCTGTCATTCAGCCTTACTGATAGTTGGAGATGAGAGAAAAGGTACATTTTCTCCAAATCAAATCAAATGTATTTCTCACAAGCGCCGATCAGGTGAGGACCTTACAGTGAAATGCTTACTTACAAGCCTTTAACCAACAATGCAGTTTTAAGAAAAAATAAATGTTAAGTGAATATATATAAGTAAAAAATAAGAGTAACAAATAATTTGAGCAGCAGTTGTTACGATCTTCTTCATCTGATGAGGAGTAGGACCAAACTGCAGCGTGGTACATGTCCATGTTAAATTTATTACAACTGAACACTGAATAAAATAATAAAAGTGAAACAACGAAAATTGAAACAGTCCTATCAGGTGAAACAACACAAAACAACTACCCACAAACACAGGTGGGAACAGGGGCTACCTAAGTAAGGTTCTCAATCAGAGACAACGATAGACAGCTGCCTCTGATTGGGAACCATACCAGACAAAACACAGAAATACAAAACAGAACAAAATGTAGAATGCCCACCCCAACTCACGCCCTGACCAAACCAAAATAGAGACTTAAAAAAGGAACTAAGGTCAGGACGTGACAGCAGTAAATTAACAATAGCAAGGCTATATACAGGGTGTACCGGTACAGAGTAAATGTGCAGGGGCACCGGTTAGTCGAGGTAATTGAGGTAATATGTACATGTAGGTCGAGTTAATGTGACTATGTATTGATAATAAACAGAGAGTTACAGCAGCGTAAAAGAGGAGGGGGGCAATGCAAATCGTCTGGGTAGCCATGTGATTAGCTATTCAGCAGTCTTATGGCTTGGTGGTAGACGCTGCTAAGCAGTCTTTTGGACCTAGACTTGGCAGTACGGTAACGCTTACTGTGCGGTAGCGGAGGGAACAGTCAATGACTAGGGTGGCTGGAGTCTCTGACAATTTTTCGGGCCTTCCTCTAACACAACCTGGTATAGAGATCCTGGATGGCAGGAAGCTTGGCCCCAGTGATGTACTGGACCTTACTCACTACCCTCTGTAGTGCCTTGCGGTCAGAGGCCGAGTAGTTGCAAATACCAGGCAGTGATGGTGCAGCTGTAGAACATTTTGAGGATCTGAGGACCCATGCTAAATCTTTTCAGTCTCCCAAGGGGGAATAGGCTTTTTTGTGCTCTCTTCATGACTGTCTAGGTGTGCTTGGACCATGATAGTTTGTTGGTGATGTGGACACCAAGGAACTCTCAACCTACTCCACTACAGCCACATCGATGAGAATGGGGGCGTGCTCGGTCCTCCTTTTCCTGAGGTTTTTCCAGAGGTTGTTACCCTGGCACCACACGGTCAGGTCTCTATTTGTCGGTGATCTGGACTACCACTGTTGTGTCATCTGCAAATTTAATGATGGTGTTGGAGTCGTGCCTGGTCATGCGGTCATGCAGTCATGAGTGAACAGGGAGTACAGGAGGGGACTGAGCACGCACCCCTGAGGGGCCCCCTGTGTTGAGGATCAGCGTTGTGGATGTGTTGTTACCTACCCTTACCACCTGGGGGGTGGCACATCAGGAAGATATAGTGTGGGTGATGATTTGTTTACTTAAAGGTTTTTAAACATAGGAAATAGGATAGCTGTGCAGACTAACTGTTTTTGGTGATGTCAGTGCTCAGTTTGGAACAAAATCTACAACCTCAAGAAACGAGACGGCACGCCACGTCAGCTGGATAGTGTAGGAATGCTGACGGTAAGGAAGTAGATGAGAGGGCATGACTTCATGGTGTACATGTGTATAGCACATACAATCAGAATGAATGGTGTCATTCCATATGAACATTCCAAAGATGTTTAGAAATGTCCATCTGAACTGAATTATGAACCTACTTCTCCAAGTCGAGGGAACTTATTTGAACATCTTGGCCATGTTCTGTTAATATCTACACCAGGCACAGCCAGAAGAGGACTGGCCACCCCTCATAGTCTGGTTCCTCTCTAGGTTTCTTCATATCTTCTGGCCTTTTTAGGTAGTGTTTCCTAGCCACCGTGCTTCAACACCTGCATTGCTTGCTGTTTGGGGTTTTAGGCTGGGTTATTGTACAGCACTTTGAGATATCAGCTGATGTAAGAAGGGCTTTATGAATACATTTGATTTGATTTGAAGAGTATCGAAGGCTTAGCTTTAAAATCTGGCAGGTTCGTTAAATAGTACCCGCAAACCACCAGTCTCAAAGTCAATAGTGAAGAGGCGACTGTTGGATGCTGGCCTTCTAGGCAGACTTCCTCTGTCCAGTGTCTGTGTTCTTTTGCCCATCTTAATCTTTTCTTTTTATTTGCCTGTCTGAGATATGGCTTCATCTTTGCAACTCTGCCGAGAAGGCCAGCATCCCGGAGTCAAGCTATAATTTCTCTGACAACCCAAAGATTCCTAGATGCCCTTCCAGACTCCCTCCGCCTACCCAAGGATGTCAGAGTACAAAAATCAGTTAACCACCTGAGGAACTCAATTTAACCTTGCGCAATACCCTAGATGCAGTCGCACCCCTAAAAACAAATAACATTTGTCATAAGGAACTAGCTCCCTGGAATACATAAAATACCCAAGCTCTGAATCAAGCATCCAGAAAATTGGAATGGAAATGGCGCTACACAAAACTGGAAGTCTTCCGACTAGCTTGGAAAGACAGTACCGTGCAGTATTGAAGAGCCCTCACTGCTGCTCAATCATCCTATTTTTCCAACTTATTGATTAAATAAGAACACTCCAAAAAGTATTTTTGATACTGTCGCAAAGTTAACTAAAAAACAGCATTCCCCAAGAGAGGATGGCTTTCACTTCAGCAGTGATACATTCATGAACTTCTTTGAGGAAAAGATCATGATCATTAGAAAGCAAATTATGGACTCCTCTTTAAATCTGCATATTTCTCCAAAGCTCAGTTGTCCTGAGTCTGCGTAACTCTGCCAGGACCTAGTATAAAGGGAGACACTCATGTCACGCCCTGACCTTAGAGAGACGTTTTATTTCTCTATTTGGTGAGGTCAGGGTGTGATGTGGGGTGGGCATTCTATGTTTTGTATTTCTTTGTGTTTGGCCGAGTGTGGTTCCCATTCAGAGGCAGCTGTCTATCGTTGTCTCTGATTGGGAATCATACTTAGGTAGCCTTTTTCCCACCTATGTTGTGGGATCTTGTTTTTGTACAGCTCTTATAGCCTACGTAACGGCATGTTAATTTTGGTTTCACTTTATTATTTTGTTGCTGGTTCTCATTTAAAAAATATGATGACCACAAATTGCTATGCGCCTTGGTCTCCTTCAAACAGCGCAGGTTACAACTGTGTTTTAGTACTATATACCTTGACACATTGATGAAAATATTCATGGCCTCTAAACCTTCAAGCTTCATACTGGACCCTATTTCAACTAAACAACTGAAGGAGATGCTTCCTGTGCTGGGCCCTGAATCAATGTTGAACGTAATAAACGGCTCTCTATCCACCGGATGTGTACCAAACTCACTAAAAGTGGCAGTAATAAAGCCTCTCTTGAAAAAGCCAAACCTTGACCCAGAAAATATAAAAAACTATCGGCCTAAATTGAATCTTCCGTTCCTCTCAAAAAAAATGAAAAAGCTGTTTCGCAGCGACTCACTTCCTTCCTGAAGACAAACAATATATACAAAACGCTTCTGTCTGGTTTTAGACCCCATCATAGCACTGAGACTGCACTTATTAGGTGGTAAATTACCTCTTAATGGCATCAGACCGAGGCTCTGCATCTGTCCTCTTGCTCCTAGACCTTAGTGCTGCTTTTGATACCATCGATCACCACATTCTTTTGGAGAGATTGGAAACCCAAATTGGTCTAAACGGACAAGTTCTGGCCTGGCTTAGATCTTATCTGTCAGAAAGATATCAGTTTGTCTCTGTGGATGGTTTGTCCTCTGACAAATCAACAGTAAATTTCGGTGTTCCTCATGGCTCCGTTTTAGGACCACTATTGTTTTGACTATATATTTTACCTCTTGGTGAAGTCATTTGGAAACATAATGTTAACTTTCACTGCTCTGTGCATGACATACAGCTGTTAAAATCTCCCTCCAGCTCAGCCAGAAGAGGACTGGCCACCCCTCATAGCCTGGTTCCTCTCTAGGTTTCTTCCTAGGTTCTGGCATTTCTAGGGAGTTTTTCCTAGCCACAGTGCTTCTACACTTGCAGTGCTTGCTGTTTGGGGTTTTAGGCTGGGTTTCCGTACAGCACTTTGTGACATAAGCTAATGGCTTTATAAATACATTTTAATTGATTTGATTTGATTTTATTAATGAAGATGCCAGTTGAGGATTTGTGAGGTGTCTGTTTCTCAAACTAAACATTTTAATATACTTTTCCTCTTGCTCAGTTGTGCACCGGGGCCTTTTTATTCTGGTTAGACCCAGTTTGCGCCGTTCTGTGAAGGAAGTAGTACACAGTGTTATATGAGATCTTCAGTTTCTTAGCGTTTTCTCACATGGAATTGCTTTCATTTCTCAGAACAAGAACAGACTGACGAGTTTCAGAAGAAAGATTTTTGTTTCTGGACATTTTGATCCTGTAATTGAACCCAGAAATGCTGGTGCTCCAGATACTCAACTAATCTAAAGAAGGACAGATTTATTGCTTCTTTATTTAGAACAACAGTTTTCAGCTGTGCTAAAATAATTGCAAAAAAGTTTTCTAATGAACAATTAGAATGATAAACTTGGATTAGCTAACACAGTGTGACATTGGAACACAGGAGTGATGGTTGCTGATAATGGGCCTATGTAGATATTACATTAAAAAAACAGCCGTTTCCAGCTACAATAGTCATTTACAACATTAATGGACAAAAAATGTGATTTTCTTTAATAAACAAGGACATTTCTAAGTGACCCCAAACTTTTGAACGGTAGTGTATTTGTTTTTCAGCCCCCGCCCGTCGTTGTAAATAAGAATTTGTTATTTTACTAACTTGCCTAGGTTAAATTAAATAAAAAACACAAATGTGTTGGCCGAGGAACTTGAAGCTTTTCACCTTCTCCACTGTGGTCCCAATGATGTGAATAGGGGCGTGCTCTCTCCATTGTCTCCTGAAGTACACAATCAACTACTTTGTTTTGCTGATGTTGAGGGAGAGGATATTTTCCTGGCACCACTCCTCCAGGTCCCTCAACTCCTCTGTATGCTCTCTTGTCATTGTTGGTAATGAGGACTACTACTGTTGTGTCGTATGCAAACTTGATGATTGAGTTGGAGGCGTGCATGTCCACGCAGTCATGGGTAAACAGGGAGTACACAGGAGGAGGCTGAGCACGCACCCTTGTGGGGCATAGAAGAGGTGCTTTTTCCTACCTTACACCATTTTAAAGATGAAATTCTCGTTAATCCAGCCACAGTGTCTTATTTCAAAAAAACTTTACAGCGAAAGCCCCACAAACTGTTATGTTAGGTCACCACCAAGTAACAGAAAAACAAAGAGAGGAGTCACAAAAAGCACAAATAGAGATAAAATGAATCACTAACCTTTGATGATCTTCATCAGATGACACTCATAGGACTTCATGTTACACAATACATGTATGTTTTGTTCGCTAAAGTGCATATTTATATAAAAAAATCTAATTTTACATTGGCGCCTTACGTTCAGTAGTTCTAACACATGCAGTGATTTTGCATAGAGCCACATCAATTTACAGAAATACTCATCATAAATGTTGATGAAAATATAAGTGTTACAGTGGAATTAGAGATATACTTCTCCTTAAAACCTCTTTAGGATAGGGGACGGTTGCGTCCCACTTGGGCAAAAAACAGGGAAAATGCGCAGCAAATTCAAAAATATTATATCAAAATCAAACTTTCATTAAATCACACATGTAAGATACTCAATTAAAGCTACATTTGTTGTCAATCCAGCCAACATGTCAGATTTTAAAATGGCTTTTCGGCGAAAGCATAAGAAGATATTATCTGATGATAGCACAATAGTAAACAAAGAGGGTAGCATATTTCAACCCCGCAGGTGCTACAGAAAACGCAGAAATAAAATATAAAACATGCATTACCTTTGACGAGCTTCTTTTGTTGGCACTCCAATATGTCCAATAAACATCATAATTGGTCCCATTGTTCGATTAATTCCGTCCATACATATCCAAATGTCAATTTTTTTTTTACGCTTTTGATCCAGAAAAAAACTGCTTCCAAGAAACGCAGCGTCACTACAAAATATTTCAAAAGTTGCCTATAAACTTTGCAAAACAATGTTCAAACTACTTTTGTAATACAACTTTAGGTATTTTTAAACGTTAATAATCGGTCAAATTGCAGACGGGTCTGTCTGTGTTCAATACAGGAAGAGTTCAACCCATGCTACTTTTCACATCTTGCGCACTCTCAACAGTGTTACCCAGTTCCTAGATGGCCTACTTCATCATTGCACAAATGAATAACCTCAACCAAATTCCAAAGACTGGTGGCATCCAGCCGAAGCGGTAGGAACTGAAAACAGGTTCCTAAGAAATACAATTTGCCAATGAGAATTCAGTGAATAGACAGAGACCAAAAAAAAACAAATTCTGAACGGTTAGTTCTCGGGGTTTTGCCTGCTACATAAGTTCTGTTATACTCACAGACATGATTCAAACAGTTTTAGAAACTTCAGTGTTTTCTATCCAAATCTACTAATAATATGCATATCTTATATTCCTGGCATGAGTGGCAGGAAGTTGAAATTGGGCACGCTATTTATCCAAAAGTGAAAATGCTATACCTTAAGAAGTTAACTTGTTGACGCACCCCATCCCGGTAGCGGGATAATTGTCATCAGCAACGCTGAATAGCATAGCGCGACAGACAAATAATATTACAAAAAAATATTCATATTCATTAAATCACAAGTGCAATATTTCAAAACACAGCT
>NC_092168.1:41741049-41777952 GCF_045791955.1 Oncorhynchus clarkii lewisi | reverse complement strand
CAAAACCAATGTGTGGTTTCCTGTTTGCTTTATTTCTCTGAACTCTACTTGACATGTGCTTAGAAGTACGGTATTGTTTGCAGAACAGCATTATGGGCGTGAGGTGATTTGTTGATGTGAAAACCTTGTGTTCCTCTACACCTCAACATTTCTTCATCACTGTTGTTGGAAGATTTAAGCGTCTACATTAAGGCTCTGCCTCATATATAAAGTCTGAGGTAAACATTCCAGACAAGGTTATAGTCTCCTCGCCAGCTTCCGTCTGCAGCTGTAGGATCCCAGATTTGCCATGTGATTTCCCATGAGCTTGTATTATCAGATACTGTGTAGTTATTCTTGAGCTTTGTTAAATCCAATGGAAGTATAGGCTGTTTGGGGATTGAATATTGCCATGTCTTTTGTTACTTAATAAGGCCCGGGGGTGTGGTATATGGCCAATATCCCATGGCTAATGGCTGTTCTTATGTACGACACAACATGGATTGCCTGGATACAGCCTTTGGCTGTGACATTTTGGACATATACCACAAACCCTGAGGTGACTTATTGCTATTATAAGATGGTTACCAACATAATTAGAGCAGTAAAAATAAATGTTTTGTCATACAACGGCTGTCAGCCAATCAGCATTCAGGGCTCAAACCACCGAGTTTATAATGAACTGTGTGGTTTGAGCCCTGAATGCTGATCGGCAGACAGCTGTGGTATATCAGACCATATTACCACGGGAACGACTAAACAGTTATTTTTACTGGTCTAATTACGTTGGTAAACAGTGGCCAATATAGGAACCTCGGGGGTTTGTGATATGTGGCCAATATACCACGGCTAAGGGCAGTGTGTAGGCACTCTGCGTTGCGTCATAAGTCGTAAGTCGCTTGGGGTATGTCAGTTTTTCACATCGAGAGACTGACATTTTTTCCCATTCCTCCTTGCAAAACAGCTCGAGCTCAGTGAGGTTGGATGGAGAGCATTGTGAACATGTCACGTTCTGACCTCTATTTCCTTTGTTTTGCATTTATTTAGTATGGTCAGGGCGTGAGTTGGGTGGGCAGTCTATGTTTGTTTTTCTATGTTTTGGGGCAGTTCTATGTTTTCGGCCTAGTATGGTTCTCAATCAGAGGCAGGTGTCATTAGTTGTCTCTGATTGAGAATCATACTTAGGTAGCCTGGGTTTCACTGTGTGTTTTGTGGGTGATTGTTCCTGTCTTTGTGTAGTGTTCACCAGATAGGCTGTATTAGGTTTTGAGTTCTCACGTTTCTTGTTTTTTCGTTAGTTTGTTCATGTATAGGGTCGTAAATAAAATACAATGAACAACCACCACGCTGCGCTTTGGTCCGCCTCTACTTCACAAGAAGAGAATCGTTACAGAATCACCCACCACAACAGGACCAAGCGGTGTGGTAATGGGCAACGGAAAAAGCAGCAGCAGGAGCAGCGCGAGGAGGTATGGACATGGGAGGAGGAATTAGACGGAAGAGGACCCTGGGCTCAGCCAGGAGAATATCGCCGTCCCAAAGAAGAACTGGAGGCGGCGAAAGCGGAAAGGCGCTGGTATGAGGAGGCAGCGCGGCGTCGTGGATGGAAGCCCGGGAGTCAGCCCCAAAAATGTCTTGGGGGGGGGGCTAACAGGGAGTATGGCTACGCCAGGTAGGAGACCTGAGACAACTTCCTGTGGTTACCGGGGGGCTAGAGAGACCGGGCAGGCACCGTGTTATGCTGTGGAGCGCACGGTGTCCCCAGTGCGGGTGCACAGCCCGGTGCGGTACATTCCAGCTCCGCGTATCGGCCGGGCTAGAGTGGGCATCGAGCCAAGTGCCATGAAGCCGGCTCTACGCATCTGGTCTCCAGTGCGTCTCCTTGGGCCGGCTTACATGGCACCAGCCTTGCGCACGGTGTCCCCGGTTCGCCTGCATAGCCCAGTGCGGGCTATTCCACCTCGCCGCACTGGCAGGGCGACCGGGACCATTCAACCGGGTAAGGTTGGGCAGGCTCGGTGCTCAAGAGCTCCAGTGCGCCTGCACGGCCCGGTCTATCCGTCACCACCTCCACGCACCAGCCCTCCGGTGGCAGCTCCCCGTGCCAGGCTGTCTCTCCGGCCCATCCTTGCAGGGGCTCCCTCCTCTCCAGCGCTGCCGGAGTCTCCCGCCTCTCCGGCGCTACCAGAGCCTTCCTCCTCTCCAGCGCTGCCGGAGTCTCCCGCCTGTTCGGCGCTAGGAGAGCTACTCAGCCCAGCGTTGCCGGAGCTTCCCGTCTGCCCAGCGCCATCTGAGCTTCCCGTCTGCCCAGCGCCAGCGCCGCCCGTCTGCCCAACGCCGCCAGCGCCGCCCGTCTGCCCAGCGCCGCCAGTGCCGCCCGTCAACCAGCGGCCGCCAGTGCCGCCCGTCAGCCAGGGGCCGCCAGTGCCGCCCGTCAGCCAGGGGCCGCCAGTGCCGCCCGTCAGCCAGGGGCCGCCAGTGCCGCCAGTCAACCAGGGGCCGCCAGTGCCGCCAGTCAGCCAGGGGCCGCCAGTCAGCCAGGGGCCGCCAGTGCCGCCAGTCAGCCAGGGGCCGCTAGAGCCCCTCCGCCCGGAGCAGCTGCCCCTCTGTCCCGAGCAGCTGTCCCTCTGTCCCGAGCAGCTGTCCCTCTGTCCTGAGCAGCTGTCCCTCTGTCCCGAGCAGCTGTCCCTCTGTCCCGAGCAGCTGTCCCTCTGTCCCGAGCAGCTGTCCCTCTGTCCCGAGCAGCTGCTTCACCTCTGTCCCGAGCTGCCCCTCTGTCCCAAGCAGCCCCTCTGTCCAGTGGGGTCATTGAGAGGGGTGGGCATGGTGAGTAAGCCACGGAGGCGGACAATAAGGCGGACTAAGACAATGGCGAAGTGGGGTCCGCGTCCCGCGCCAGAGCCGCCACCGCGGACAGACGCCCACCCAGACCCTCCCCTATAGGTCAAGGTTTTGCGGCCGGAGTCCGCACCTTTGGGGGGGGGTACTGTCACGTTCTGACCTCTATTTCCTTTGTTTTGCATTTATTTAGTATGGTCAGGGCGTGAGTTGGGTGGGCAGTCTATGTTTGTTTTTCTATGTTTTGGGGCAGTTCTATGTTTTCGGCCTAGTATGGTTCTCAATCAGAGGCAGGTGTCATTAGTTGTCTCTGATTGAGAATCATACTTAGGTAGCCTGGGTTTCACTGTGTGTTTTGTGGGTGATTGTTCCTGTCTTTGTGTAGTGTTCACCAGATAGGCTGTATTAGGTTTTGAGTTCTCACGTTTCTTGTTTTTTCGTTAGTTTGTTCATGTATAGGGTCGTAAATAAAATACAATGAACAACCACCACGCTGCGCTTTGGTCCGCCTCTACTTCACAAGAAGAGAATCGTTACAGAACAGCAGTTTTCAGTTCTTTCCACAGATTCTCGATTGGATTCAGGTCTGGACTTTGACTTGGCCATTCTAACACCTGGATATGTTTATTTTTGAACCATTCCATTGTAGATTTTGCTTTATGTTTTGGATCATTGTCTTGTTGGAAGACAAATCTCCGTCCCAGTCTCAGGTCATTTGCAGACTCCATCAGGTTTTCTTCCAGAATGGTCCTGTATTTGGCTCCATCCATCTTCCCATCAATTTTAACCATCTTCCCTGTCTCTGCTGAAGAAAAGCAGGCCCAAACCATGATGCTGCCACCACCATGTTTGACAGTGGGGATGGTGTGTTCAGCTGTGTTGCATTTACGCCAAACATAACGTTTTGCATTGTTGCCAAAAAGTTCAATTTTGGTTTCATCTGACCAGAGCACCTTCTTCCACATGTTTGGTGTGTCTCCCAGGTGGCTTGTGGCAAACTTTAAACTACACTTTTTATGGATATCTTTAAGAAATGGCTTTCTTCTTGCCACTCTTCCATAAAGGCCAGATTTGTGCAATATACGACTGATTGTTGTCCTATGGACAGAGTCTCCCACCTCAGCTGGAGATCTCTGCAGTTCATCCAGAGTGATCATGGGCGTCTTGGCTGCATCTCTGATCAGTCTTCTCCAAGTTTAGAGGGACGGCCAGGTCTTGGTAGATTTGCAGTGGTCTGATACTCCTTCCATTTCAATATTATCGCTTGCACAGTGCTCCTTGGGATGTTTAAAGCTTGGGAAATCTTTTTTTATCCAAATCCGGCTTTAAACTTCTTCACAACAGTATCTCGGACCTGCCTGGTGTGTTCCTTGTTCTTCATGATGCTCTCTGCGCTTTTAACGGACCTCTGAGACTATCACAGTGCAGATGCATTTATACGGAGACTTGATTACACACAGGTGGATTGTATTTATCATCATTAGTCATTTAGGTCAACATTGGATCATTCAGAGATCCTCACTGAACTTCTGGAGAGAGTTTGCTGCACTGAAAGTAAAGGGGCTGAATAATTTTGCACGCCCAATTTTTCAGTTTTTGATTTGTTAAAAAAGTTTGAAATATCCAATAAATGTCGTTCCACTTCATGATTGTGTCCCACTTGTTGTTGATTCTTCACAAAAAAATACAGTTTTATATATTTATGTTTGAAGCCTGAAATGTGGCAAAAGGTCGCAAAGTTCAAGGGGGCCGGATACTTTCGCAAGGCACTGTACCACACCCCCTGCCCTTATTGCTTAATTAGAGTGCCATACGATGTCTCTACTGATGTCTCTACTGATGTCTCTACTGATGCACATGACCTAAAGTCAGCAGGATTGAAGCTGTGGTTTTGAAGGTCAACCATTCTTCAGATGGCCCAAGGTCTCCGTCTTTCTATGTTACTAAACGCCAGTGACAATCCCCTCATCGACTCCCCACTCAGTTTCACAAAACAACACAAGCTTAGGGCAGGGAGGAATTTGGTTATAGTTCCCTTGTTTAATTATAATGATTATAGTTCCCTTGTTTAATTATAATGATTATAGTTCCCTTGTTTGGCTTATGTGTCAGCTACTTGTGTAGAAAGGCCATTTTGGATGTAATTAACAAATAGCCTTAACTTTCACCTTGGGCAACAGCAACACCAGTAAAGATGCCATGACTCCATTCCATGTCTGTAACCTCTAACTAGATTAGGGAATCTGTACTACACCATGGTCTGTAAAGCTTTAGCATTTAGCCAATCACAGTAACAATGCCAGTAGAGTCACTAGTTGCTATGCGAGAGAGACTGAAGTTAATTATGAATGGATGGTTGTCGTAGACACTCCCCATTGTCTTAAATTAGCTGTGTTTTGACGCAGACAGCAAACATCTTCACTTCATGAATGAGGGCTGTAGTAGTGATTGCATGAGTATGGTAAGGTCTCCGAGGTTACCGAACTCATCAATGGTGAGATGTTATGCTAGCTTGTCAACTAGTCGTTTTTTGATCAACTGTAGTATCAGTAGTCATCAACCAGTCATTGCAGAATGAAACACTGCTTTATCAATTTGTTACAACTGGTAGAATATACTATATCCATCAGTGGGTTTCGCTATTGGCCTGTGCCACAGATAAGAGGCCATGATAAAACGAGAGCTTGGGACTATAAGGTTATATCTGCATAGCGTTGTTCTATTCAATGTTCTCTACCTATATAATACTCTAATTACCCCCAAGTTGTTGTTAAGTTCAAATGAATACAATATAAAAATGGCTGACTTTAAAGCCAATTATCTCAGAATCATCTTTTTGCAGATAGAAGCTTATCAAGCTCTCAAACTGTCTTTGTGGAGTATTCATTTAACAGCAGACTGAAGTTTCTCCATTCCCAGAGGCTCCGTAAAGGCAGACAACTGAGTAGACGTGAACAGCAACACAATGAGTCTCTCTCACCAGAGCTGTGAAGTCACGAGGGCAAGAAAGAGAGCTACTGACTGGCTGTAGAAAAAAAACAATGCAGCAGATGATCCATTATTAACAGGGCACCGTGCTGAAGACAGCCCCGCTGAGATGCTTGTTATCACCAGCCTGCACTGTGGGTTGGGCACAGTCAGTCACGTGTACCGTGTTGCAGTATAACAATGGTAGGTAGGTCTGTCAAATCAAATCAAATGTTTTGCTTTGTAAATAACAGGTGTAGACTAACAGTGAAATGTGTACTTCCCAACCGTGCAGAGAGAGGAAAAATATGAATAATAGAAAAATAATCAAATCAAAGTTTATTTGTCACGTGCGCCGAATAAAACCTTACAGTGAAATGCTTACTTACAACCTCTAACCAAAAGTGCAAAAAAGGTATTAGGTGAACAATAGGTAAGTAAAGAAATAAAACAGTGAAAAGACAGGCTAAATACAGTAGCGAGGCTATATACAGTAGCGAGGCTATATACAGTGCCTTGCGAAAGTATTCGGCCCCCTTGAACTTTGCGACCTTTTGCCACATTTCAGGCTTCAAACATAAAGATATAAAACTGTATTTTTTTGTGAAGAATCAAAAACAAGTGGGACACAATCATGAAGTGGAACGACATTTATTGGATATTTCAAACTTTTTTAACAAATCAAAAACTGAAAAATTGGGCGTGCAAAATTATTCAGCCCCCTTAAGTTAATACTTTGTAGCGCCACCTTTTGCTGCGATTACAGCTGTAAGTCGCTTGGGGTATGTCTCTATCAGTTTTGCACATCGAGAGACTGACATTTTTTCCCATTCCTCCTTGCAAAACAGCTCGAGCTCAGTGAGGTTGGATGGAGAGCATTTGTGAACAGCAGTTTTCAGTTCTTTCCACAGATTCTCAATTGGATTCAGGTCTGGACTTTGACTTGGCCATTCTAACACCTGGATATGTTTATTTTTGAACCATTCCATTGTAGATTTTGCTTTATGTTTTGGATCATTGTCTTGTTGGAAGACAAATCTCCGTCCCAGTCTCAGGTCTTTTGGAGACTCCATCAGGTTTTCTTCCAGAATGGTCCTGTATTTGGCTCCATCCATCTTCCCATCAATTTTAACCATCTTCCCTGTCCCTTCTGAAGAAAAGCAGGCCCAAACCATGATGCTGCCACCACCATGTTTGACAGTGGGGATGGTGTGTTCAGCTCTGTTGCTTTTACGCCAAACATAACGTTTTGCATTGTTGCCAAAAAGTTTAATTTTTGTTTCATCTGACCAGAGCACCTTCTTCCACATGTTTGGTGTGTCTCCCAGGTGGCTTGTGGCAAACTTTAAACAACACTTTTTATGGATATCTTTAAGAAATGGCTTTCTTCTTGCCACTCTTCCATAAAGGCCAGATTTGTGCAATATACGACTGATTGTTGTCCTATGGACAGAGTCTCCCACCTCAGCTGTAGATCTCTGCAGTTCATCCAGAGTGATCATGGGCCTCTTGGCTGCATCTCTGATCAGTCTTCTCCTAGTATGAGCTGAAAGTTTAGAGGGACGGCCAGGTCTTGGTAGATTTGCAGTGGTCTGATACTCCTTCCATTTCAATATTATCGCTTGCACAGTGCTCCTTGGGATGTTTAAAGCTTGGGAAATATTTTTGTATCCAAATCCGGCTTTAAACGTCTTCACAACAGTATCTCGGACCTGCCTGGTGTGTTCCTTGTTCTTCATGATGCTCTCTGCGCTTTTGACGCACCTCTGAGACTATCAAAGTGCAGGTGCATTTATACGGAGACTTGATTACACACAGGTGGATTGTATTTATCATCATTAGTCATTTAGGTCAACATTGGATCATTCAGAGATCCTCACTGAACTTCTGGAGAGAGTTTGCTGCACTGAAAGTAAAGGGGCTGAATAATTTTGCACGCCCAATTTTTAAGTTTTTGAAATGTTAAAAAAGTTTGAAATATCCAATAAATGTTGTTCCATTTCATGATTGTGTCCCACTTGTTGTTGATTCTTCACAAAAAAATAGAGTTTTATATCTTTATGTTTGAAGCCTGAAATGTGGCAAAAGGTCGCAAAGTTCAAGGGGGCCGAATACTTTCGCAAGGCACTGTACAGACACCAGTTAGTCAGGCTGATTGAGGTAGTATGTACATGTAGGTATCGTTAAAGTGACTATGCATATATGATGAACAGAGAGTAGCAGAAGTGTAAAAAGAGGGGTTGGCGAGTGGTAGGACACAATGCAGATAGCCCGGTTAGAGAATGTGCGGGAGCACCTGTTGGTCGCCCAATTGAGGTGGTATGTACATGAATGTATAGTTAAAGTGACTATGCATATATGATAAACAGAGAGCAGCAGCAGCGTAAAAGAGGGGTTGGGGGGGACAAACAATGCAAATTGTCCGGGTAGCCGTTTGATCACCTGTTCAGGAAGGAGTCTTATGGCTTGGGGGTAAAAACTGTTGAGAAGCCTTTTTGTCCTAGACTTTGCACTCCAGTACCACTTGCCATGCGGTAGTAGAGAGAACAGTTTATGACTGGGGTGGCTGGGTTCTTTGACAATGTTTAGGGCCTTCCTCTGACCGCCTGGTGTAGAGGTCCTGGATGGCAGGCAGCTTAGCCCCAGTGATGTACTGGGCCGTACGCGTTACCCTCTGTAGTGCCTTGCGGTTGGAGGCCGAGCGTACCAGGCAGTTATGCAACCGGTCAGGATGCTCTCGGTATTGCAGCTGTAGAACCTTTTGAGGATCTCAGGACCCATGCCCAATCTTTTTAGTTTCCTGAGGGGGAATAGGCTTTGTCGTGCCCTCTTCACGACTAATAACACAAGGAATAAATACACAATGAGTAATAATAACTGATTTAAGGTAGGCTGGTGTTAGAATTCATTCCAGTGTTGATTCCAGATGTCCTCACAATAAATCCTCACAATGCATTATTTAGGTTGGCAGTTGTAACGGCTGTTGGAAGGAGGTGAGGACCAAGGTGCAGCGTGCTACGTGTTCATCTTTATTATTTGAACTGAACACTGATTAACAAAAATAACAAAGAGAAAAAACGAAAACTGAAACAGTTCTGCCTGGTGCAGAAAGACACAAAACAGAAAACAACCCACAAAACACAGGTGGGAAAAAGGCTGCCTAAGTATGGTTCTCAATCAGAGACAACGATAGACAGCTGCCTCTGATTGAGAACCACACCCGGCCAAACACACAGAAATAGAAAACATAGAACACAAAATATAGAATGCCCACCCCAACTCACGCCCTGACCAAACCAAAATAGAGACATAAAAAGGATCTCTAAGGTCAGGGCGTGACAGCAGTGTTGTTCATGGATTAGTTTTTCAGCCTAATGAGATGTGTCTGGGAGAGTGTTATTCCCTGGAATTAATTTGTCAGCAATTTCAAAAGCCTTGTCAGATCTCTAGTAGGAGATAAACAAGTGTTATTGTATAGCTTGATAAAATGATCTATTACCTTGTACTAACCCTGCAGAGACTCGTATGGCAGATGCTGTGTGTCAAGGTTGTGTCAGGGTTAACCTTGTGTATAACCGTACTGTATGTCTGTTTTACATTCAATTTAATCTGATGACTCTGCCTTTCCTGTGCGTGGGATGTTTAACATTCGGTGGGTAGCAGGAAAGGGGTGCGAAATGGTGGGTGTTTATGACTCCACCATTGGTCATGCAGCAGCCTGGCAGGGAACAGGTGGGATTAACATGGAGTTCAATGAGGCGTGCTGTGGAGGGCTGAGCTGTCCTGACATGGAGACAATCTGCCCAACAGATGACTGACATTAGTGGAGAAGGATAGGATACCACTGGGAGTCTGTACCAGTGGTGGTCAGTGCAGTTTATAATGAGGGAGGACAAATTATTTGTATTATATTTCTATTGGATGACTGTCATTCATATTCCATTCTCCGAGTTCAATGTAACATCGATAGGTTAAGGCTACTACATAATTCTCACATTTTCCCTAAAGCAATCATGTTTAAAAAAAATAAGTAAAATGAAATTTCACTGAGGAGGATGGTCCTCCCATTCCTCATCTGGGGAGCCTCTACTGCCAGAGATGGTCTGATAACAAAAGATCAGCAGATTTTAGGATTATTTTGATCCTATAGTTTTAGGTTTAAGAACCTGTTATGAACGTTGGCCGGTTATTAGGATTATTTGCACTTTAGAACCATTGCCATATAATAAATCATGATTTATTAAATCAATTTTATAGAAATGTAATTGTACGTTTTCAATTAGAGAGCGTGAAGATGCCGGCATCATGGTTGCTTAATCCAACAAGCTCTCACAGTCTCGCTGCAGAATTAGCCGTGCATCCAAAGTTATTCCAAATGTCAAATGGTTAAGTTTAGGAACTCATTCTGAATGGTTAATGTAAGAGTTAAGGTTTGGGATAGTATATATTTTTTATTTGTACCTTTTATTTTAGGGAAGACATCAAATCAAATTGTATTTGTCACATGCACCGACTACAACAGACCTTACAGTGAAATGCTTACTTACAATCCCTTAACCAACAATGCCGTTTTAAGAAAACACCTAAAAAAAAAGTAAGAGATAATAAGAATAACGAATAACTAAAGAGCAGCAGTAATAACAATAGTGGGGCTAAATATACAGAGGGTAATGGTAAAGAGTCAATGTGTCAATGAGCGGGGGCACCGGTGTCGAGGTAAATATGTACTGTAGGTAGAGTTATTAGAGTGGCTAGGCATAGATAATAACAGATAGTAGCAGCAGCGTGTGTTGGGGGGGGGGGGGGGGGTGCAATGCAAATAGTCTGGTTAGCCATTTGATTAGCTGTTACATTATTGACAGGGCACCGTGCTGAAGACAGCCCCGCTGTGATGCTTGTTATCACCAGCCTGCACTGTGGGTTGGGCACAGTCAGTCACGTGTACCGTGTTGCAGTATAACAATGGTAGGTAGGTCTATCAAATCAAATCAAATGTTTTGCTTTGTAAATAACAGGTGTAGGCTAACAGTGAAATGTTTACTTCCCAACAGGGCAGAGAGAGGAAAAATAGAAATAATAGAACAATAATAACACAAGGAATAAATACCCAATGAGTAATAATAACTGATTAAGGTAGGCTGGTGTTAGAATTCATTGCAGTGTTGATTCCAGGTGTCCATTAGGCCATAAATCCTCACAGTGCATTTTTTTAGGTTGGCAGTGTTGTTCACGGATTAGTTTTTCAGTTTAATGAGACATGGCTGAGAGAGTGTTTTTCCCTGGAATTTGTCAGCAATTTCAAAAACTCTTGTCAGATCTCAAGGTTGTGTCAGGGTTAACCTTGTGCATAACAGTACTGTATGTCTGTTTTATATTACATGGAATCTGATGACTCTGCCTTTCCTGTGCGTGGGATGTTTAACATTCGGTGGGTAGCAGGAAAGGGGTGCGTAATGGTGGGGGTTTATGACTCCACCATTGGTCATGCAGCAGCCTGGCAGGGAGCAGGTGGGATTAACATGGAGTTCAATGAGGCGTGCTGTGGAGGGCTGAGCTGTCCTGACATGGAGACAATCAGGAGTCTTATGGCTTGGGGGTAGAAGCTGTTTAGAAGCTTCTTGGACCTAGACTCGGCGCTCCGTTACCGGTTGCCATGCGGAAGCACAGAGAACAGTCTATGACTAGGGTGGCTGGAGTCTTTGACAATTTTTAAGGCCTTCCTCTGACACCGCCTGGTATAGAGGTCCTGGATGGCAGAAAGCTTGGCCCTGGTGATGTACTGGGCCGTACGCACTACCCTCTGTAGTGCCTTGCGGTCATAGGCCGAGCAGTTGCCATACCAGGCGGTGATGCAAATCGTCAGGATGCTTTCGATGGTGCAGCTGTAGAACCTATTGAGGATCTGAGGACCCATGCCAAATCTCTTCAGTCTCCTGAGGGGGAATAATCTTGTCGTGCCCTCTTCACAACTGTCTTGGTGTGCTTGGACCATGTTAGTTTGTTGGTGATGTAGATGCTAAGGAACTTGAAGCTCTCAACCTGCTCCACTACAACCCCGTCGATGGGAATGGGGGCGTGCTCTCTCCTCCTTTTCCTGTAGTCCACAATCATCTCATTTGTCTTGATCACATTGAGGGAGAGATTTTTGTCCTTGCGCCTCACGGTCAGGTCTCTGACCTCCTTCCTATAGGCTGTCTCATCGTTGTCGGTGATCAGACCTACCACTGTTGTGTAATCTGCAAGCTTAGTGAAGGTTTTGGAGTTGTGCATAGCCCTGCAGTCATGAGTGAACAGGGAGTACAGGAGGGAACTGAGCACACACCCCTGAGGGGCCCCCGTGTTGAGGATCAATGTGGCAGATGTGTTGTTACCTACCCTTACCACCTGGAGTCAGCCCGTCAGGAAGTCCAGGATCCAGTTGCAGAGGGAGGTGTTTAGTCCTGATGTCCTTAGCTTAGTGATGAGCTTTGAGGGAACTATGAACGCTGAGTTGTAGTCAATGAATAGCATTCTCGTCGGAGGGCATAGCGAGAATTCTTATAAACTTCTGGGTTAGAGTCCTGCTCCTTGAAAGTGGCACCTCTACCCTTTAGCTCAGTGCGAATGTTGCCTGTAATCCATGGCTTCTGGTTGGGGTGTGTACGTACAGTCATTGTGGGGATGACTTCCTCAATGCACTTATTGATAAAGCCAGTGACTGATGTGGTGTACTCCTCAATGCCACCGGGAGAATCCCGGAAAATATTCCAGTCGGTGCTAGCAAAACAGTAGTTTAGCATCTGCTTCATCTGACCACTTTTTTATAGACCGAGTCACTGGTGCTTCCTGCTTTAATTTTGTCTTGTAATCAGGAGGATAGAGTTATGGTCAGATTTGCCAAATGGAGGGCAAGGGAGAGCTTTGTATGTGTCTCTGTGTGTGGAGTAAAGGTGGTCTATAATTTTTTCCCCTCTGGTTGCATATTTAATTTGCTGATAGAAATGAGGTACAGCTTATCATGAGATACTCTACCTCAGGTAAGGCAAAACCTTGAGACTCCCTTAGATATCGTGCACCAGCTGTTGTTTACATAAATGCATCGGCCCCCGCCCCTGCTGATAGAGTGTATAATCTGCCAGCTGTATGTTCTTAATGTTGCGTTCAGCCACGACTCGGTGAGACATAAGATTTACAGTTTTTAATGTCCCATTGGTAAGATATACGTGCTTTCAGTTCGTCCCATTTATTTTCCATTGATTGAATGTTAGCTAGTAGAACGGAAGGCAAGGGCAGATTAGTCACTCGTTGCCTGATCCTCACAAGGCATCCCTATCTCTTTCCGCGAAATCTACGTTTCCTTTTCCAGCGAATCACAGGGATCTGGCCCTGGTCAGGCGTCCGTAGTATATCCCTCGTGTCCGACTCATTGAAGAAGAGCTCCTCGTCCAATTTGAGGTGAGTAATCCCAGTTCTGATGTCCAGAAACTCTTTTTGGTCATAAGAGACGGGAGCAGCAACATTATGTTCAAACAAGTTACGAACAACGTGAAAAGACAAACAAAATGGCATGGTTGATTCAGAGCCGAAAAGACGGCAGCCCTACCCTCGAGCGCCGTCTTGCTTATTGAGACCGAGGTCCGTTTTACAAATGTGTCCTGTATATACAACATCAATATATACATTATACCCAAACTAAATTATCTGGGCAAAACAAAATATGTAAGTGCCCGTGAACAGGGTATGGTAGTAGGTGCCAGGGACACTGGTTTGTGTCAAGAACTGCAACACTGCTGGGCTTTTCATGCTCAACTGTTTCCAGTGTGCATCAAGAATGGTCCACCACCCAAAGGACATCCAGCCAGCTTGACACAAATGTGGGAAGCAATGGAGTCAACATGGGCTAGCATCCCTGTGGAACGCTTTTGACACCTTGAAGAGTCCATGCCCCAACGAACTGAGGCTGTTCTGAGGGGGTGCAACTCAATATTAGCAAGGTGTCCCTAATGTTTTGTACACAACAGTTTGGGGCCACTTAGAAATGTCCTTGTTTTTGAAAGAATAGCACATTTGTTATCCATTAAAATAACATCAAATTGATCAGAAATACAGTGCAGAAATTGTTAATGTTGTAAATGACTATTGTAGCTGAAATGACAGATTTTCAATGGAATACCTCCATAGACGTACAGAGGCCCATTATCAGCAACCATCACTCCTGTGTTCCAATGGCACATGTGTTAGCTAATCAAAGTTTATAATTTTAAAAGGCTAATCGATCATTAGAAAACCCTTTTGCAATTATGTTGGCACAGCTGAAAACTGTTGTGCTGATTAAAGAAGCAAAAGCCAGCATATGTTGGTTCGATTACAGGCTCAAAATGTCCAGAAACAAATAACTTTCTAATGAAACTCGTCAGTCTATTCTTGTTCTGAGAAATGAAGGCTATTCCATGCGAGAAATTGCCAAGAAACTGAAGATCTCGTACAACACTATGTACTGCTCCCTTCACAGAACAGTGCAAACTGGCTCTAACCAGGATAAAAAGAGGAGTGGGAGGCCCCGGTGCACAACTGAGCAAGAGGACAAGTACATTAGAGTGTCTAGTTTGAGAAACAGATGCCTCATAAGTCCTCAACTGGCAGCTTCATTAAATAGTACCCGCAAAACACCAGTCTCAACGTCAATAGTGAAGAGGCGGCTCCGGTATGCTGGCCTTCTAGGCAATGTATACACATTAAAATACAAAATCAAATCAAGTCAAAGTTTATTTGTCACGTGCGCCGAATACAACAGGTGTAGGTAGACCTTACAGTGAAATGCTTACTTACAGGCTCTAACCAATAGTGCAAAAAATGTGTTAGGTGAACAATAGGTAGGTAAAGAAATAAAACAACAGTAAAAATACAGGCTATATGCAGTAGCGAGTTAAACACAGTCATGGGAAGCAAAGATAAAACAGCACAAATCACCCGGATAATCAGTTACATTCCTCCACCAATAAGTCCATTATCAATACTTTAAATTGCCTGAACGGCACCAGAACATCAAGATTAAGCAATACGTTGCATTAAAACTAAAAGCTAATTTACCTAACTCGGTGGAGACCGTAGGAAACCTTCACAGTTAACCAATCCTGTGAACGGGTTAGGCATCTCCGGTGTCTATACTTCAATAGCAAAGTTAGATAAGATGGAGGTTTATGAAGTAGGGCCTTGTAAACTAAAAGGAAGTCATGTAGAGATCTGAGGGTCTTTAGTGAAGTCCAGCCAACATTTTGATAAAGGATGCGGAGATGATTTATTAAAACTGTCACCTGTAACAAAAGTAAACAAAGGACACTATGGTAGATGGCATCCAAAGGTTGAAGAGGAGTACCAGCTGCACTTTGATAAATAATATCACCAAAATCAACAACAGATAAAAAATTGACCGAATAATCTGCCTCCTACTGCTTAGAGAAAGACACAATCTGTTTCTGTAGAAAAAGACAACTCTAAATCTTAGCTTCTTAACCAGCTCATCTATATGTTTTTTTAAACATCAAAACCATATCAATTCAAATGCTTAAGTATTTATATGCAGGAACACGTTCGGTTGGAGAACCATCTAATGACTGAACATGTAGTTAATCTGAAACATTCTCGTGTATTTTGTTTTGCCCACATGTTTTAAATCAGCAAGGGATTCCTGCATTATAGTTTTGACACAGCCAGATCAACAGTCGGGGAAATAGCATACATAATACTATCATCCGCATATTGTTTTTTAAAATTTATATATATAATTAGTGAAGAGAATAGGTCCCAAAACCAACCCCTGTGGTACACCTTTATGTACTTCAGACTGAACCCCATCCATCACGATGTCCTGAGGTCTGTCACTAAGATAATCATGAAACTATGTACAGGCATCAGAGCTCAGGCCTATCGAGAAAAACGTATTCAATAAAATAGCCTGATAAACAGTATCAAAAGCTTTGCAGCACATGTTTGTTTTAGTGTCTACAGCATTAACAAGATCATTAACAACTAAAGTAATTGCTGTAATAGTGCTCTGCCAAGGCCTAAACCCTGACTGGTTTACATTCAAAAAACAATTCTCAGATAAAAAGAGCAAAGTTGTACATTTACAAAAGATTCAAGAATCTTAGCTAGGCAAGAAAACCTTGAAATGGGGTCGATAATGATTAAGATCACTACTATCCCCGTCCGTATGAAGTGGCAGCACAAGAGCTGATTTTCATACTTTTGGAATATTTACTGATAACAATGTGAAATGAAAAAATGTGGGTTATTGAGCCAACAGTGATGGGTGCTGCACACTTAACAGAGATGGCCAATGAGAGAGGAGTCTGGTTAAGGGTCGTCTGTTGTTAGATTGTAATACAGAACACCAAGCATTATGGAAACAGATCACCTGTCTCCAAACCTGAAGGCATTGGCTACATTGAGGACTTGAGGATGCACACCACTGATCAGAACAGGAAAAATGACCACATTCTTTCCACACATGTGAATACGTTTAACCTACTACTTATTTTGATTGGAATATGTGGAGCTCACAGATGCCTGCACTACCAACAAGGTGACCTTGATAGAAGGCCAGTTTAGTGTTAAGCGTGGCTCAGTGTGGTTCTATAGCTTCTGGCACTTTTTCGGCCCATCAAACAGGAAATGCTCTCCTGGGAGCCACAGTTACCCCAAAGGCAGACACGGAGCTCTCCTTCCATTTGGCTACCCCCCCTTCTGTCCTGTCCTGTCCATACGCTGTGGTTTTACTACCCCCCTCATGTCCTTTCCATACTCTGCGGAATGTCCTAAACGTGACTTTGGAGGCCGGAATTTAGACAGAGAGAGAGAGCTGTTTTCCATCTGTTTTCACAGCTCATGATATGGTCAGGAACAAATGTGATTTCCCATTGAAGATGGAGGGTGTTTTTGGTTATTAGCTAGTTGGTTTAAACACCAGTACAGGATCAAATAGACTCCAATGACCTGCCTATGAGGAGAGACAGTATTACATCACATGATATTATTGGAGTCATTCCATAACAGAGCTCACAGCTACGTAAAGGGCTTATAATTTTCTCAGTTCTGTCTTCAGTCCTGCCATAAAAAGACAAGCCATTTATCTATCAAAACTATGAAATAACACATATAGAAACATGTGGTAACCAAAAAAGTGTTAAACAAATCAAAATATATTTCATATTTGAGATTCTTTAAAGTAGCCACCCTTTTCCTTGATGACAGCTTTGCACACCTTTGGCATTCTCTCAACCAGCTTCATGAGGTAGTCACCTGGAATGGATTTCAATTAACAGATGTGCCTTGTTAAGTTAATTTGTGGAATTTATTTCCTTCTTAATGCGTTTGAGACAATCAATTGTGCTGTGACAAGGTAGGGGCAGTATACAGAAGATAGACCTATTTGGTAAAAGACCAAGTCTATATTATGGCAAGAACAGCTCAAATAAGCAAAGAGAAACGACAACCCATTATCACTTTAAGACATGAAGGTGTCACGATCCCTGTCTTCACACTCCATGTCATAGATGAGCCAAGGCGCAGCGTGCATGTAATTCCACATCTTTTAATAAAGTGAAACTTTCACAAAAAAAACACCCAGATAAACAGAAACCAAACGTGACGCAACCATGGCACACACAAACACACACAGAAAATAAATAATTACCCACAACATTAGGTAGGAAAAAAGGCTGCCTACGTATGATTCCCAATCAGAAACAACGATAGACAGCTGCCTCTGATTGGGAACCATACGCGGCCAAAAACAAAGAAATAGAAAACATAGAATGCCCACCCAAATCACACCCTGACCTAACCAAATAGAGAAATAAAATGTCTCTCTAAGGTCAGGGCATGACAGAAGGTCAGTCAATATGGAAAATTTCATGAGGACCGCCACAGGAAAGCAAGACCCAGATTTACTGTACCTCTGTTGCAGAGGATTAGTTCATTAGAGTTACCAGCCTCAGAAAGTTCAAGTAACAGACACATCTCAACATCAACTGTCCAGAGGAGACTGTGTGAATTAGGCCTTCATGGTCCGATTGCTGCACAGAAACCACGACTAGGACACCAATAAGAAGAAGAGACTTGCTTGGGCCAAGAAACACGAGCAATGGACATTAGACCGGTGGAAATCTGTCCTTTGGTTAATGCTGACTCATAAAATCTATGAACTCTGGTGGATCAAAGGTTTAATGCTGACTCATAAAATCTAGGAACCATGGGGAATCAAAGGTTTAGTTCTGACTCATAAAATCTAGGAACCCTGGTGGATCAAAGATTTAATGCTGACTCATAAAATCTAGGAACCCTGGTGAATCAAAGATTTAATGCTGACTCATAAAATCTAGGAACCCTGGTGAATCAAAGGTTTAATGCTGACTCATAAAACCGCGGAACCCTGGTGAAACTAGGAACCCTATGAAACCATGTGCATTTAAGACACAAGGTGTGCTTTGAATCTGGGCACACTGGCCTCAGCTAATACAGAGCTTTTGATCTCTGAAGCAGACACTGCAGTCGGGTAGGAGCCAGGTCCTGTCCATATCAACGTACATCAAGGCCTCCACACACAGCTTCAATCACAGTCTGATTCTGGGTCAGTGTTTAACGAGACCCCTTGCTATGAATCTGTATACCCCTGCTGGGCTACCTATGACTGCCGCCTTCTCCCAATTGAGTGATATACTCCTGAGTTATGTGGGTCCATTTCCGGATCAGATGTATTATGGGAGTCCCATAGTCCCCTTCTGGCTCAGTTATCTAATGCTCCTATGAGAAATAGAGACCTGCAGTAATGGGTGGTGCTGTTAATGCTTGTATCTAGCAGCGCATCAGGAATCAATAGCAAATAAATACTAGGGGAAATTACATTTCCACTGCAGTGTCACTGCCTTAGAACCAGTAACAATAAAACATCCTACAACAATTTTCCATGAATGATTCAAAATGTTTCTATGGCACGATTCACAACTTTGTTATCACTCAGTTTTTTATTCCCGATCAGATTTTTGTGGGTTCTTAGATCCCTGCTTGGACTGCTTTTCTGATGAGTCTGTTTGTATGACTGCACGGTGTGCCAAACAGGACTACTTCAAAACCGTATGAGCCGCTCTGGTTCCAGCTCACACTCTCTCCCCCTGATTCTCCTCATTGGTGGTCATGACTACATCCTGAAGTGTAGAGATGTGTCTGTGGTGGCTGAGACAGAATCAGGTCCTTTCTGCTGAATCAGGTCCTCTACTCTACACCCACAGTGACATAGATGAGTCCCCACCCTCCAGACCACACCCTATGCACTACACCCACAGCGACAGAGGAGAGTCCCCACCCTCCAGACCACACCCAAAATGGCACAGGAGAGTCCCCACCCTATGCACTACACCCACAGTGACAGAGACAGAGTTTATTGCTGGAGACTAGTTGCATTGTTATTATGCTGTATTTCTCTGTTTCTCTCTAACATTCTCCATCTCTCTGTCTCTCTCTCTTTCTCTCTCTCTCTCCCCCATTCTCCATCTCTCTGTCTCTCTCTCTTTCTCTCTCTCTCTCCCCCATTCTCCATCTATCTCTCTCTTTCTCTCTCTCTTTCCCCCATTCTCCATCTATCTCTCTCTTTCTTTCTCTCTTTCCCCCATTCTCCATCTATCTCTCTCTTTCTCTCTCTCTCTCCCCCATTCTCCATCTATCTCTCTCTTTCTCCCTCTCTTTCCCCATTCTCCATCTCTCTGTCTCTCTCTCTTTCTCTCTCTCTTTCCCCCATTCTCTGTCTCTCTCTCTTTCTCTCTCTCTTTCCCCCATTCTCCATCTATCTCTCTCTTTCTCTCTCTCTTTCCCCCATTCTCCATCTATCTCTCTCTTTCTCTCTCTCTTTCCCCCATTCTCCATCTATCTCTCTTTCTCTCTCTCTTTCCCCCATTCTCCATCTATCTCTCTCTTTCTCTCTCTCTTTCCCCCATTCTCCATCTATCTCTCTTTCTCTCTCTCTTTCCCCCATTCTCCATCTATCTCTCTCTTTCTCTCTCTCTTTCCCCCATTCTCCATCTCTCTTTCTCTCTCTTTCTCTCTCTCTTTCCCCCATTCTCTGTCTCTCTCTCTTTCTCTCTCTCTTTCCCCCATTCTCCATATATCTCTCTCTTTCTCTCTCTCTTTCCCCCATTCTCCATCTATCTCTCTTTCTCTCTCTCTTTCCCCCATTCTCCATCTCTCTCTCTCTTTCTCTCTCTCTTTCCCCCATTCTCTGTCTCTCTCTCTTTCTCTCTCTCTTTCCCCCATTCTCCATCTATCTCTCTCTTTCTCTCTCTCTTTCCCCCATTCTCCATCTATCTCTCTTTCTCTCTCTCTTTCCCCCATTCTCCATCTATCTCTCTCTCATTTTCCATCTCTCTCTCTCTCGCTAGCTCTCTTCCTCTTTCTCTTATTCTCTATCTCTCACTCTCAATATCTCTCTCGCTCTCTCTCTCACATTCTCCATCTCTCTCTCTCTAACATTCTCCATCTATCTCTCTCTTTCTCTCTCTCTCCCCCATTCTCCATCTATCTCTCTCTTTCTCTCTCTCTCCCCCATTCTCCATCTATCTCTCTCTTTCTCTCTCTCTCTCCCCCATTCTCCATCTATCTCTCTCTCATTTTCCATCTCGCTCTCTCTCTCTCGTTAGCTCTCTTCCTCTTTCTCCTATTCTCTATCTCTCACTCTCAATCTCTCTCTCGCTCTCTCTCTCACATTCTCCATCTCTCTCTCTACCATTCTCCATCTCTCCCTCTCTCGCACTCCATCTCTCTCTCTCTCGCTAGCTCTCTTCCTCTTTCTCCTATTCTCTCTCTCACTCTCAATCTCTCTCTCGCTCTCTCTCTCACATTCTCCATCTCTCTCTCTACCATTCTCCATCTCTCCCTCTCTCGCATTCCATCTCTCGCTCTCTCGCTCTCCATCTCTCTCTCTCTCTCTCTCACTCTCAATCTCTCTCTCGCTCTCTCTCTCACATTCTCCATCTCTCTCTCTACCATTCTCCATCTCTCCCTCTCTCGCATTCCATCTCTCGCTCTCTCGCTCTCCATCTCTCTCTCTCTCTCTTTCTCTCTCTCTCTCTAGCTTGCTCTCACTCTCTCTCATTCCCCATCAACTCTCGCTATCCATCTCTCCCTCTTTCTCTCTCTCTCTCTCTCTCGCTCTATTTTTCTCACTCTTGCTCTCTCTATCTCTCTCCCATTCTACATCGCTCTCTCTCCATTTATCTACAGTGCCTTGCAAAAGTATTCCCTATTTTGTTGCATTACAACCTGTAATTTAAATGGATTTGTATTTAATGTAATGGACATACACAAAGTAGTCCAAATTGGGGAACTGAAATTTTAAAAATAACTTGTTAATTAAAAAATAATAATAATAATTACAACTGAAAAGCAGTGTGTGCATATGTATTCACCCCCTTTGATATGAAGCCCCTAAATAAGATCTGGTGCAACCAATTATCTTCAGAAGTCACATAATTAGTTAAATGAGGTCCACCTGTGTTCAATCTAAGTGTCACATGATCTGTCACATGATCTCAGTATATATACACCTGTTCTGAAATGTCCCAGAGTCTGCAACGCCACTAAACAAGTGGCACCAACAAGCAAGCTGCACCTTGAAGACCAAGGAGCACTCCAAACAGGTCAGGGACAAAGTTTTGGAGAAGTACAGATCAGGGTTGGGTTACAAAAAAATATCAGAAACTTTGAACATCCCATGGAGCACCATTATTAAAAAATGGAAAGAATATGGCACCACCACAAACCTGCCAAGAGAGGGCCACCCACCAAAACTCACGGACCAGGCAAGGAGGACATTAATCAGAGAGGCAACAAAGAGACCAAAGATAACCCTGAAGGACCTGCAAAGCTCCACAGTGGAGATTGGAGAAAAAAGCCATTGCTTAAAGGAAAAAATAAGCAAACATGTTTGGTGTTCGACAACAGGCATGTGGGAGACTCCCCAAACATATGGAAGAAGGTACTCTGGTCAGATGAGAATAAAATTGAGCTTTTTGGCCATCAAGGAAAACGCTATGTCTGGCGCAAACCCAACACCTCTCATCACCCTGAAAACACCATCCACCCAGTGAAGCATGGTGGTGGCAACATCATGCTTTGGGAACGTTAGATGTGCCAAGCTTATAGAGACCTACCCCAATAGACTTGCAGCTGTAATTGCTGCAAAAGGTGGCTCTACAAAGTATTGATTTTGGGGTGGTGAAAAGTTATGCATGCTCAAGTTTTTTTTTGTCTTAAATGTTTTCTGTTTCACAATAAAAACAAACATTTGCATGTTCAAAGTGGTAGGCATGTTGTGTAAATCAAATGATACAAACCCCTTAAAAAAATCTATTTTAATTCCAGGTTGTAAGGCAAAAAAATAGGAAAAATGCCAGGGGGGTGAATACTTTCGCAAGCCACTATATCTCTCGCTCTCCATCTCCCTCTGTCTTTCCATCTATGTGTCTCACTCTCTCTATCGCTCTCTCCAGCTCTCTCTTCCTTTTTTCAACTCTCTCTCCTGCTTTTTGCTCCTGATGTTTTTTCTCCTCATTCTCCAGGATTGCCTCATCCTCCTGTCTTTCTGATTGCAGCGAGTCCAATTGGAGCGTGGGGGCTCCCCTCTCTCTCTCTCTGTGATCAAAGGGCCGTGGTGCTCACTGCTCGAGGACGCTAGTCTCTCTGCCAAGCCACATTGTGTGTCTTTAAAACAGGGAAATGAAAGGACAGATCGCATGGCTTTACATCCAGGCATCACAGAGAATGTATCAATTGGCTTTCTGAATGTTTTGGAGTTCAAAGGAGTAAGACAAGTGGGAGGTTATAAAAAGTGCACACACATTGCTAATGGATGTTAAGTAAACTCACATGCACATGGGGAGGGCATGAGGTCACTGGGCCATCAAAGGACAGTAGGTCAATGAGTTCTAAGCAGCGATTTGGGGACTGCTCAGCTCAGCTCAGCGCACGTTATCCTGTTGAGGTGATAAGCTGAAAGCAGTGGGAATCCCCTTTGGACACGATATGTCCCTGCACATTTGGATGAATCCCTATGAAGGTTTGTAGAACGCTTACGTTCACGAGCCGCAGCACACTTCGTGGGGTGTAGCTAGCCAATGGGATGAGCCGCGCGCTGTCGAGTCACTGATAAAGCCATCCATTCCCCTTTTGACACTGCTTGTTGCCATGGTTGTTTGTGCCCTGTAGGGGAGAGAGTAGAACATGTCATGGAGAATACTAGGGCTTGGCTTTGCCAAAATGACACAAATATCATTTTTTTGAAGAAACGAGGGAGGAAGCAGCGCTGGAGAGAAGAGATGCTTTAAATCCATGCTAGTGTGAACATGTGGAAAATGTTGTTGTCCTCCTGTTATTGGGGTGTGACTGTTTTTCACTGAATACTAATATGCTATTAAAAAACACCTGCTTTTGTCACGATTCCCAAGCACCACAAAACACGTTGCTATAGCTCCCAAGCTTTCACGCGTCTCCTCTCTTCCCTCTGTGAGCTCTTCTCATGTCTCTGTGTAAGAGATGTGCTCTCTGCCTCCTTGCCTATAAGTGAGATTAAAGAGGTGGCATATTTATGCAGGTGCTGTTCCCCTGCTTTATCTGACGAGCTAACACACAGGGGTGACATCAAGCGCAAACGCTCTCTATTTCTGACCTACATTTCATTTCAGAAAATAACACATGGATCCTGGATCGTTAGTGTGTGTGTGTGTGTGTGTGTGTGTGTGTGTGTGTGTGTGGAGAGAGTGAGAGGAAAGAGGTGAGGCAAGTAAAATGAGTACATACATACAGTACAGACATAAAGTATAATCTTGTTAACTGCTTTATTGTTGGGAAATGCTCCAAGAGGAAGTTTCATGTCAGGCTTTATTGCTCTGAAAACATCCTTCTTCCCTAACGTTTCCCCTTCAGACCAAGTTCTGGTCCAATCATGGCAGACGAGGTCTCCGGCTGCCCACAACTGAAGTCACAAACTTGATGTGTCTCTGTTGTGTGTGTCACTCATAATCTCTAAATCGGGCTCCCTTCTGTTGTTCTAAGTTGTGGGAATTCTCCATTGGAATGAAAGGGGTGCGGTCTCAGGACAAAGTGGACCAAAGAAAAGGCATGCCCCTCTTACAGAATGTGATTTACTAAAATCATGTTCGCATTAACATACTCTAGGTCTGAAACGTTACTGTTGTTTGGCCGATGGTAGCTGTCGCAGGTTTCTATTCTATTTCTCTTAGACAGGTTGGTGTACTCACACACTGATGTGTTAGTGAAGGACAATGATACTAATGTACTTGAAAACTGCTAACGTGATGCTTGTGCAAAGTGCACGGAGGGTTCCAGACCTTCCAGATTCCCAAATAGTGAGAGGAAGTCTAGCCTAGCCCTGCTGCAAATGACTTACAACTTGGCCCCACTTTACCTTGCAGTTCTCAGGAAGAAGTTTTAAAGAGGAAGTTTAAGAGTCTGATTAAACTCTGAGACCTGCTTTGGGTTTGGGTGGAGGGTAGTCTGTGTGCGTAGCTAACCAGCGTGTACAATGGCATCTTGAAGTTACCCCCGCACCAGCAGGGTGGATTATAATTGGCATTGCCTGCTGTTTCTGACGGCCCAGCTAGCATTTACGGTTCAAGGCATCATTAGCTGGCTGGGTCTGACAGAAGAAGAGTGAGTCCATGGAGACACTTGTTTTCATCACACACAAAAAACCCAAGCTGAATAAAGCAAAAAGAAGGTCTATACTTTTAGACATATTGGTCTTAAACTACTACCATTGATGTTTTATTAGGTTTGGAAAGCTTGAAAGTAGAAAACATTGTAAACAAAAACAAGCCTGGAGGATCTTGGCATAAGGATATAGGACTATACAGAATCTGCCATCATTAGTAGCATGAAACCGAGTATTATGCATGTCCAGGAATCATGTCTTTCATATAGTGGTTTTATGGTCTCCCTTTATAAAAAAACTGAACATTTCATCTGTTTATCTGAATGTTCAATCTACAAATAAATTCCCCTAAGGACTATCAACATATTATCTGGGTTTTGATCTAAGCGTTGTCGAGGCCAAGGTCACAACACCAACTCTCCCAAATGAGAACATTTTTCAAATGACCTAGAGATGACATTTTCAGATAGCCCCACTAAACATGCTACTCCTCTGTCCTCACATGACAGAGTACGAAGGGTACAGCCACCAATGACTACTAGACATTTAAGTGCCTAACAAAACACCTTAAGGCAGATAGGAGCCTAGTTCAGGAGAGTTTCTGTTGACCTCCTGACCTCTGTTTGTTGATCAGTGTGTGACACACAGTCGTTTCTCTTAGATTACGTTTTGTCCTCCACTGTTGGTTCATGTAAATCCTGTTCCCTCCCAAAGAGCTTTAAATGTTGTCAAATTGACTTTCATCACAGATAGGCTACAACACAGAATAAGGAATTATAATACTAGAATGGACATGATTTTAACTTTCTTACACAGATAGGCCCTGCAGGTGTCGCTGCAGAATGCTGTGGTAGTTATGCTGGTTAAGTGTGTCTTTAATTCTAAATACATATAAATATATATATATATATATATTATATCCTTTATTTAACTAGGCAACTCAGTTAATACACTGGGACAATTGTGCGCCACCCATGGGACTCCCAATCACGGCCAGTTGTGATACAGCCTGGAATCAAACCAGGGTCTGTAGTGACACCTCTAGCATTGAGATGCAGTGCATTAGACTGCTGTGCCACTCAGGAGCCCATTGATGGTGTCACCAGCAAAGCACCCCCACATAATCACACCTCCTCCTCCATGCTTCACGGTGGGAACCACATATGCAGAGATCATCCGTTCACCTACTCTGTTTCTCAAAAAGACACGGAGATTGGAACCAAAAATCTCAAAATTGGACTCATCAGAACAAAGGCCCTATTTCCACCAGTCTAATGTCAATTGCTGGTGTTTCTAGGCCCAAACAAGTGTCTTCTTATTGGTGTCCTTTAGTAGTAATTTCTTTGCAGCACTTGGAACATGAAGGCCTAATTCACTCACTCTCCTCTGAAGAGCTGATGTTGAGGTGTGTCTGTTACTTGAACTCTATGAAGCATTTATTTGGGCTGCAATTAGTGAGGCTGGTAACTCTAATGAACTTATCCTCTGCAGTAGAGGTAACTCGGGCTCTTCCTTTCCTGTGGCGGTCCTCATGAGAGACAGTTTCATCATAGCGCTTGATGGATTGACTGACCTTCATGTCTTAAAGTAATGATGGACTGTCATTTCTCTTTGCTTATATGAGCTGTTCTTGCCATAATATGGACTTGGTATTTTACCAAATAGGGCTATCTTCTGTATACCACCCCTACCTTGTCACAACACAACTGATTGGCTCATACGCATTAAGGAAAGAAATTCCACTATTAACTATTAACAAGACACACCTGATAATTGACATGCATTCCAGGTGACGACCTCGTGAAGCTGGTTGAGAGAATGCCAAGAGTGTGCAAAGCTGTCATCAAGGAAAAGGATGGCAACTTAATCAAATATATTTTGATTTCTTTAACACTTTTTTGGTTACTACATGATTCCATGTGTTATTTCATAGTTTTAATGTCTTCACTATTGTTCTACAATATAGAAATTAGTCAAAATAAAATAAAACCCTTGAATGAGTAGGTGGGTTCAAACTTTTCACTGGTACTTTATATATGGGAGTACCAGTACCAGATCATTGTGCAGGGGTAGGAGGTAATTGAGGGCTGTTCTTATGTACGAAGCATATACCACAAACCCCCGAGGTGCCTTATTGCTTTTATAAACTGGTTACCAACGTAATTAGAGCTTTAAAAATAAAGGTTTTGTCATATCCATATATCATGGTATACGGACTGATATACCACAGCTTTCAGCCTATCAGCATTAAGAGCTCAAACCGCCAAGTTTATACAGTATATGAACATAAAGGCAGGGTTATGCTCTGTTTGCGTGTCTCTGTTTGCGTGTCTCTGTTTGCGTGTCTCTGTTAGCGTGTCTACATCCACAGGAAGTTTAGCCTGTACTTCTGTACTTCTCACTGGCTGACCAAAATTATAATCCTTTTCCCTCCTCTGGCTTTGAACTCCTCTGGACGAGGTGATTAGTTTTCGTTCCACTTCCCTTACCTCTCTCTTCCCGTCCAGGGCCTGTGACTCAGAGGAGAGGAGGGGAGGGAGACTGTGCTGTTTTGGGGGGAGGGTTAAGGACAGGGCAGGAGTCATCAAACAAATGGAGAGCTGATAATGTTGGTTCCTCTGGAAAACATGACCTTTCCAGAATGAACCATGGAGAAGCTTTCAGCTGACATGGTCCAGAGCTAACAGGCTGTTTAGGGGGTGGGACAAAGGCCACTTGACCAAATATTAAAAGGCTTCAGAAGTACATTGACACAGGAAAAAAACACCAATTTAATTTACACTGAGTGTACAAAACATTATGAACACCTGCTCTTTCTATGGCATAGACTGACTAGGTGAAAACCATGATCCTTATTTATGTCACTTGTTAAAACCACTTCAAATCAGTGTAGATGAAAGGGAGGAGACAGGTTAAAGAAAGATTTTTAATCCTTGATACAAATGAAACATGTAACATGTATGTGTGCCATTCAGAGTGTGAATGGGCAACACAGAATATTTAAGTGCTTTTGAACAGGGAGCCAGGCGCACTGGTTTGTGTCAAGAACTGCAACAGTGCTGGGTTTTTCACACTCAACAGTTTCCCGTGTGTATCAAGAATGGTCCAACCACCCAAAGGACATCCAGCCAACTTGACATAACTGTGGGAAGTGTTGGAGTCAACATGGGCCAGGATCCCTGTGGAACACTTTCAACGTCTTGTGGAGCCCATGCAGAGATAGATTGAGGCTGTGCTGAGGGCAAAAGAGTATAGTAAATCATTGGAGACATATTTTCATCAAAGTACATAGTGTTAGTTGTTAGCTAGGGAGGGTCCAGTGTTCTTAGTAGTGAAACAAATCAAGCAAACCCAATAACTGCAGACGTTACGCTTGCGTCAAATCTTTGATTTAGGAGGACAAAGCTAGGAAGGGCCGTCCCAACCCTGACTGATGTCAGGTGTGATCTGAGGCAGAGGTGATAGGGTTTGTGTCCGTCCCTAGGAGAGTCCCTGGACATGAATAAACCATAGTAATCCTCAGCCGAGCTGTTACAGAGGGTAAACCTACTCCCATTGGTCCTCGCTCTGCTCCTCAAATCCCTGCCCTGCCCTATATGAATAAGAAGTTATTTCAGTTTTTGTAGTTGGTACTGTACTGTAAGACCGAGGTGGTGAGGGGGTTGGGCTCGTGGGTACGTGATAATGGCTAACATACTAGCTGCATTATCTGTTGAAATGATCAAGGGGTAGTAGTGTAGGTTCCATGGTAATGAACCATCCACATCAATCAGATGTCAGTCAGTCCAACTGCTTCATAATAATGGAAACAGCGTTGTTTCTTCTTCTGACAAATCAGGGCATTCAAATTGTAGTAACATTTACATAATAGTTTACTTTTGCGGTCATTTGGCTTCTTCTGGTTTAATTACAATAAACACAGAAACACATGCTATGTTACTAGTCCTACACTGATAATGATAAACCAAAGGTCTTATGCCCTGCACTGTATCGATGATGTGATGGTATCTATTGTCTGACTGTTTTCTAAAGCAACCAAATAAACATTATATTTGTCGTTGCTAGTGGAGTAAACCTTTTGAAATAGGCTGAACTATGCCAACAGTAAAACGCATAACTATCCAGCATGTTAAGTCACTCGATATTGTGGAAACATTACAGTATATGCTGAATCATACTGCGATCCAAATATGTTCCTACTGTTTGATCTGGGACATGCAATTACTTTTTTTGTTGGAGAGTGGAGATTGCACATGTCATGATAAAAATGATATGGTGGCAATCATTTCCACTCTGCCTCACTGACATTCTCTTACATCCCATCTCTGTAAGCCAGCATCTATAGGCCTTCTGACCAATTTGTATTTGCATTACCAACCATGGTCATATACAGAGAGAAAGACAACTTCTTCAATCTCCACTGCCTCAAATGGCAATGTTATGCCTTAGCTCTTGTTAGATATACTGGAGGCCAAACTGTAACTTCTGAGTAGAACTAACTATAACTTTTGAGTAAGCCAAATTGTAACTCCTGAGTAGGCCAACCTGTATCTTCTGAGTAGACCAAACTGTAACTTGTGGGTAGGCCAAACTGTAACTTGTGGGTTAGAGATAAAAGTTTGACAGTGGGAGAGGAGTCAGAATGACATACTCTACTGGGGAATGTGTCGGCTAATAGAGGGCCTGACGCTGTGGTGACTGATAAAGACCAGTAGTGCTGTGTTGTGTTACAACCAATCAGGAGGAAGACTAAGGCACAGAGCTCTAGGAAACACGTGTTGCTGTTGACATACATGGCTCGTCACTATCTCTTAACTGACACCTTCCCTGTTGGTGTTATGATTTCACTCAGCGCAAACACACTCCAACTACCAATCTACCAATCTACCCACAGATTCAGTCATGAGCTTCACTGGTGATTTATTTTTTTCACACACCATTTAGGGAAATCTGATAAATATGAAAGTTTAAATCAGACTGAGAACACTGCTTCTAACTCTGTTACTCTGCACTGATGGTGATGGCTGTTTGATGTTGTGTATGGTCTGCCCCATCCCTAGCAGTTGTTGACAGCTTGTCCTGGAGAGCTTGTTGCAACTTGTTAGTCACCCTTTGACCTCCTTTATGAAGTTTGCTCTTTATTGTTCACCTAAATACCGCCAATAGCAGGTGATTATGACACACCACATCTTCATAACCTAAAGAAAATCGACCAGAGCATACTACCTCTGCAGTGTCAGAAACAGTATTTCATGAAACAAAACTCCTCATATTTACTGCGAGGCTGTCGCTCGTCTCCTCCCTGTTGTGAGTTGAGGAGTATGTCTCCTGTGTGTTCTGTGTGTTCTGTCCATTAAACAGAGCTGGAGGTGGAAGAGCTTCCAATTACAGCAGCCAGCAGGACTCACACAGCCCACAACCATCACTGGAATGTGAACAGGCAGCTCCAGACATGTTGGGTTAAACACAGCCTGCCAAGCTAGGGGGAGGTGGTGGAGGTGTTGGGAGGATGTGTGTGTGTGTGTGTGTGTGTGTGTGTGTGTGTGTGTGTGTGTGTGTGTGTGTGTGTGTGTGTGTGTGTGTGTGTGTGTGTGTGTGTGTGTGTGTGTGTGTGTGTGTGTGTGTGTGTGTGTGTGAGCGTCTACGTGTGTGTGTGTGTCTACGTGTGTGTGTGTGTGTGTGTGTGTGTCTACGTGTGTGTGTGTGTGTGTGTGTGTGTGTCTACGTGTGTGTGTGTGTATGTCTACGTGTGTGTGTGTGTCTACATGTGTGTGTGTGTCTACGTCAGAAATGACAAAATACTCTACAAATTAACCCATAATGGTAAGGTGTGTGTTTTTGACATGGAATTCGGTGGAACATGTTTCAGGTTGTCTATCCAGTTTGTCTTCAAAAATAAGACTAACACCTTAACAATGATTCTCATTTTTCCATGACATAGGTAGTAGTGGTGTGTGGGTGAAATCACTGGGAAGCCAGAAAAAAAGTTATATTACAACCTATGTGTTCTGATAATTGCGTTGTTTGCTCTACAAACTGTCTTCCCTTGACACTTCTCTTTGGTGTTCCAGGACCATTCACAGTTGAGCTCACTCAGTTTAGCTCAATGCTGATTGGCTAATATTTATATATTTTTTTAATCAAGGGAGCCCAAATGCTCGCTGGCTTCCCTTGAATTCAATGCTACGGGCAACAAAAATTACATTCTCTTTTTGACCAGACAGCATCAGATAGATGGCCTACACAACCAGAGACAGAGGGCCGCTGTTTCGCTCGCTCGGATGCTTTCTCCAGTGAGATACATTTAGCCTGTGGCAAATTGAAAGAAAATTATGAAACACAGAGATGAAAGATACATTATTTTATGTATTTAAAATATATATATATATATATATAATAATAAATGGGAAGCCTGGGTTCCCTTGGCATCCAGGACGCCACTGGACATAGGACATAGGAAATAGGACATAGGACATAGGACATAGGCTACTCCTCAGTTATCAGCAGACAGGAAAGCATACGTCAAGGTCCAAAGCAGCCATTTTCCACTCAATAGCAAATACTTTCTGGGTAACAATTAAATACCCTACTGTGATTGTTTTCAATTACAATGGTCAAGAATAAAGAACAAAAAATGCTTCTTAGCAAAGATCAATTTCTCAAGCAAGAATTTCGCTAGTTCTGTTTTGGGTGTGAGGAGGGGAAAACTGAAAACTAGCAGGACAAACCTCCATCCCACCAAGAAAGGCTGACATTTCAGGTGGTCTTTACAAACTGCACTTACATTAAAAGGGCATTATCATAATTTTCTCAATTTCACAGTAACATTCCAACCTCATGGTGTGGAAACATACTTTGAGAGAGAGAGATTTGTTTAGTCACACTGCCACCCTCTGGTCACCACTGTACTTGCAGTCTTCGTGTTGAAGATGTACACAAAAACATCAGTCTAATCTGAAATCAAACAATCCCTTTTTACACTCTGTCATAGCTTAAATACTACAACATTAGCACAACAACTGTAGCATTATGTATGTTAGTGAAGGATTGATTCTAGGCTGGAAATGTATTTGTTTATTGCCATAAGTGAAAATGTTTGAGCAAATTCTGTAGATGCTAATGGCTCTATATGTGGTCAGTAGTTGGACTGCAGCTTGAGATAAATCACTATTCCCTTACTAACATTTACACATCCAGTCATATTATTTAAAACAAATCAAAAAAATAAATATAAAGGGATGAAAAAATATAAGCATTACATAAATTACTAAATTACTAATCAACTGCAGGAAATCTAATGGAGTTGACCATCTATTGGTTTACTTTGCATCACTCTTTCTCAGTACCAAGAGGGTTTCCCCTGAGCTCATACAGCTGCTGCCCAAGCCTGGCTAGCCTGTCACGGTACTCCAGCCTATGATATTTGCTCTCTGGCACCCCTCTGAAGCCAAACAGCGCGCCCCACCAGGCAGCAGCGATCGCAGACATGGAGTCGCTGTTCTCACCGTGGAAGAAGCCGTGATTGGACAAGTCCACCCAGGAGTCGCCTGCCTTTAGGAGGGCGTCGTAAGCTATCATGGGAGCATTGTGCCCACTGGCACCACATACCCCCTTGAAGCTAACCTCCCTATAGAAACACTACCTGTCCTTCACTCTGTCGCGCTCTGGGAACTGGGTTTTGCTCTTCCCATTCTGTATGCCTCTCTTTTCCAAAACTGGCTCTCCACTGAGTCCCAAAGTAGTCCCTGGTAGTTAGAAAATGTTGTGTAAATAAATGGGACAATCTCATGGGAATATGTCACATTGGGCCTGTGGTGGTGGGTCAGACGCCCACTCTCCACACTGACTGCTGTCAGCATGTGCTCCTACTCAAGTGCAGGCCAATACACATGGTCCTCACGGCTGCCCCACACCCTCCACCCTTCCTGCAGAAGGAATCTTAATGCCCCTCTCAGTTCCCCATATGCGCCTGGCAACGCTGTCAATACAGAGGAGAGAGAGGGAGTATAATTCTTGCATTGAAAGGAGATCAACGTGTTTGTTTAAGTGTGCCGTGCCCCAGCGTGCAGAAGCATTGACACTCCTTTGGGTGTCCTGTTTACATTGTGACAACAAGACATGACACACAACAGAAAAAAATACAGTGCATTTATGACTCTCTACAGTGCCTTCGGAAGGTAATCAGACCCCCTTTTTTCACATTTTATTAGGTTACAGCCTTCTCCTAAAATTGATTCAATTGTTTTTTTCCCCCCTCATCAATCTACATGAAATACCCCATAATGACAAAGCAAAAAGTTGTTTTTGACATTTTAGCAAATATGTTAAAAATAAAAAACAGAAATATCACATTTACATAAGTATTCAGACCCTTTACTCAGTACTTTGTTGAAGCACCTTTGGCAGCGATTACAGCCTTGAGTCTTCTTGGGTATGATGCTACAAGCTTGGCGCACCTGTATTTGGGGAGTTTCTCTAATCCTGTACAGCTATTTTCAGGTCTCTCCAGAGATGTTCGATAGGGTTCAAGTCCGGACTCTGACTGGGTCATTCAAGGATATTCAGAGACTGGTCCTGAAGCCACTCCTGCGTTGTCTTGGCTGTGTGCTTAGTTTCATTGTCCTGTTGGAAGGTGAACCTTCACCCCAGTCTAAGGTCCTAAGTGCTCTGGAGCAGGTTTTCATCAAGGATTTCTCTGTACTTTGCACTGTTCATCTTTGCCTCATTCCTGACTAGTCTCCCAGTCCCTGCTGCTGAAAAACATCCCACAGCATGATGCTTCCACCACCATTCTTCACCGTAGGGATGGTGCCAGGTTTCCTCCAGACGTTACCCTTGGCATTCAGGCCAAAGACTTCTTGGTTTCATCAGACTAGATAATCTTGTTTCTTATGGTCTGGGAGTCTTTAGGTGCCTTTTGGAAAACTCCAAGTGGGCTGTCATGTGCCTTTTATTGAGGAGTGGCTTCCATCTGGCCACTCTACCATAAAGGCCTGATTGGTAGAGTACTGCAGAGATGGTGTCCGTCTGGAAGTTTATCCCAACTCCACAGAGGAACTCCAGAGCTCTGTCAGAGTGAACATCGGATTCTTGGTCACCTCCCTGACCAAGGCCCTTCTCCCCCAATTGCTTAGTTTGGTTGGGCAGCCAGCTCTAGGGAGAGTCTTGGTGGTTCCAAACTTCTTCCATTTAAGAATGATGGAGGCCACTGTGTTCTTGGGGACCTTAAATGCTGCAGACATTTTTTGGTACCCTTTCCCAGATCTGTGCCTCGACAAAATCCTGTCTTGGAGCTCTACAAACAATTTCTTCGACCTCATGGCTTGGTTTTTGCTCTGACATGCACTGTCAACTGTGGGACCTCATATAGACAGGTGTGTGCCTTTCCAAATCATGTCAAATCAATTGAATTCATCACAGGTGGACTCCAATCAAGTTGAAGAAACATCTCAAGGATGATCAATGGAAACAGGATGCACCTGACCTCAATTTCGTGTCTCATAGCAAAGGGTCTGAATACTTATATAAATAGGTTATTTCTGTTTTTTTTTAATCTATTTTTTCTTTGTCTTGATTGGGTATTGTGTTTAGAGTGCTGAGGATTTATATTTATTTAATCAATTTTAGAAAAAGGCTGTAACGTAACAAAATTTGGAAAAAGTCAAGGGGTTGGAATATTTTCTGAATGCACTGAACCTGCTACTCTTCCATCCATGTCTTCCATGTTTACAATTTACTTCTCCACCAAGACTCGATACAGCACAGGGAAGAATGCCCTCTCCCCCTCCACCACCTTGACCAGGACTTCAGCTGCAGTCAAGTGCATGACAGTGTCATCACTTATCGGGAACTCTTTGGCATTCAGCTTCTCTAGACTTCCTATCTTCTGCACTTCCTCATGGATGAGCGCTCCACCATTCTCAAATGTCTCTTGCTCCACTCAGCTCCACTCAGCACCAGGGGAACCTCCTCTGAAATGTTGAGATCTGGTTGGAATGACGGTTGTAGTGGTGGTGGTGTTTAATTACTTCTGTTAAAGATTGCATTACATTTAAAATAAAGCAAAAATGTCAAAATACCTTTTAGGCTGTTAAGATGAGATAAGGATACACTGTCCCATATGTGAGTCACTGAACCATTCATGGTCAATTCAGGGAGACACAACGTTACAGGATGTTAAGGTATGAATGTCTTGTGTAGAATTGCAGAACACACAATACAAGTGGAGCTCGTGCTGTCACTGGCTCCCTTGGACTGTTGGTGGATCTCAGAGACTTATGTAGGTTGAGCGTTTGTTCCCTTCATGTGATTCTATACCTTAGATTTTGCCTTCTCAGTCTCCACCGTTTCTCAGCTCCATACAAGGCAACAAGGCTTTCACATGAGTTATGACAAACACTTCCTGGATTGGAGGCCAATGGGATTGCGATTCTGAAATTGCAATTGCCCCATCTGCTGGAGGTAAATGGGAAATTCATTGCTCTTTGACGATTGTACACTTTACTCACGGTCTATTCCCCACTCTATATGCCATATAAAAACTTTACAGGTTGTTGTGCTAACACTGAACCAAGGATGGTACCCATGAACACCACAGTTTGAATTGTTCAGTAAAATAGCTAGTTTTTGTTCATTAAAAAAGTCTCTCAGGGGCGAATCACCCAGACCACAAGAAAACCCCAATGATGTCATTTCCTGATTCAACCAATGTCATCAACAAACAATTGTTTTGGGGCCCAGTAACTCTTTTGATAATGTTACCAAGTTATTTTACGTCTTTTGGGAAAAATCTTGATGGAAAGTATAAACCATTCATATTGTGTATGGAAGAATGCTGCTCCCTTGCGAAAACAATCTGTAAAAGATCACTGGAACACAATTGGAATTTAAATTAAGACAACATTAACTGTAGTGAAACTCAGACAAGTACCATTATCTTTCAAATTGCACTTTTGGCAAGGGATATGTTTTGGAACAAGCTGTTACTAAAAACATGCTGAAAAACCTACTCGTACACCAACACTCTTATCTACCTTGTTCTCAGATTGTGTGATGGACAGATCTCACATCTACGCGTGTTATCAATGTCTATTCAGTTCTGAAGTTGAAGTTTCAGTCAGACTAATTCTGTGCAAGTGACATCTTTCAGGAAGTGGGGAGCCGGGCCTGCGACCCGTAACACACGTTCACATCAACTGTGGAGCAGTAGTGAAAGACATGGTGGTTTGACTACACCACGTGATGAAACCTACTTCCTCTAAATGTAAAACTCTTTCTCTCTATCTCTTTTCTTTTTGTGATCTGAGGCTGATTGATTTGATAGAAAGATGGCGGGGACGAGGTAAGAACGATAGAATTTTAGTGTGTGGATGGAGTGGTTTTGAAAAATGAAGGATGCTGTCATATTTGTTGAATCATTATTGGGAGTTTTAGTGGGGGGGGGGGGGGGGGGGGGGGGTTATTGGTGACTTATAGAGAGAGATGTAACGCCTAGGCAATGGCATCAGGCCCTTACTTACTATTTGCAGTTAGTCGGTGGAAAGTTGTTGATACGTGTGTTATTCTTGAGTATTATAGTCCTGAATTGTTATAACATAGTAGATGGTGTTCTACATGCAGTTGAAACAGGATAGAAGTAGAATTGGTGGTTGAAAATGTTTGAATTTCACAAAAATGTACATTTTTTGTCTCTATTTTTTCTTCTTTTTTTTCTGAAGTTTAGGATTTTTCTAATTTGTTAAACTCACAATCTACAAATCTGTGATATCAATACAACTGCATCCACTATCCTGTCTTTCAATTGACATTTATGCACTGTACGTCTTTACAACATAAGCCTCATAACAATATCACAATTTGTATTACCATGGTCATGTTTACACAATTGTTTGTGTTGTAATCAACGATGCGGAGAGATGTTAGGGTCTATGCAAACCATCAGTATACACAGCTGTTGACGTCTTAATCTGTTCACTTATTTTGGGTGTGGAGGTTGAGATTTGCTTCCTGTTGTAAGACACTTTGTGCAACGTCTGAAAAAAAACCCACATTAGTTTAAAACCCAGCACTGAACTACTATGTGACCTTGCTGAATGAGCCTTGGTACTTAGATCGAATTCTACTTCTTTCAGTGGGTAGATTGTTTATTATTAGCAAGAATCCCAAACTTGAGCAGACTGAGTTTTTTCCTTCTCATTGACAAAGACATTACAGCAAGAATGTGATGAGACAACCACTACGGAAAGAGAGGCTAAAGTCCTCAAGCTTAGATTACACTTCTCGCCGTGTCTGCCCTTAAATGTTCCTAAAAACAGCTCTTTAACCGCCTTCTGTAAAGCATTTTACATCCGTTGACTCATTAGAAATCGTATCAATCGGATAATACCTATTTTTGAACAATATTTTAATCTGAACATCCC